>NC_134484.1:292354915-292447415 GCF_040206685.1 Ascaphus truei
TCCCTTTGTGCACACAGCAGAGAAAAGAAAGGTGTGCAACCCATATTCATCTGTGTCCTACCAGAAGGGTATATAAAAAAACATTCTTGTTAAGATAACATAATGTAACTATAAAAGTATAACTTGGAACATATCTGTTTGTACTTACAAGAAAAAAAGGAATTGATGAGATTCTGGCGTGTCTGGCCACCACTGGCTGTTTGTTCATTTTCAGCAGCTACATGGGTGGGATGCTCGTCTACCAAAGGCTCAGCTAGGTCTGATTGTACATTGTGCCTGAGTGCAACATTGTGCAAAATGCAACAGGCAAGGATAATATCAGAGACTTTTTGAGGCTTGTATAGAAGAGCCCCACCAGTTCTGTCCAGACACCTAAATCTGGTCTTGAGTAGGCCAAATGTCCTCTCTATAACAGATCTTGTAGATATATGGGCTGCATTGTACCTCTCCTCTGCTTCAGTTTGAGGGTTTAGCACCGGAGTCAAGAGCCACGGCCTAATTCCGTATCCTGAGTCACCTATAATGAATGGAGCACACATAAGCTGACATTAGTGATCAAATTGTACAATGCCAACATTCCTAAATAAAAATGTGTTTTGTGTTATAACATGTAAATGTGTACTCACCCAGCAGCCAACCATATTCAAAATGTCCCTCTTCGAACGCATGGAAGACTGAAGAGTTCCTCAGGATGGAGGAATCGTGACTGGAACCAGGGAATTTGGGTACCACATGCATTATCCTCATCGTCGCATCACATACCACCTGTACATTGAGTGAATGGTAGTGCTTCCGATTGCGGTACACATGCTCACTCTGACTAGGTGCAATCAAAGCAACATGTGTGCAATCGATTGCACCCAGCACACATGGTATCCCTGCTATATTATAAAAGCCAGTCCTGACTTCCAGCCACTCTGTCGCCTCTGTAGGAAAATGAATATAATTCCTAGCGCGTCTATTGAGTGCATAGAGAAACTGGGTCAAGGCCCGCGAGAATGTAGATTGCGAGACCCCGCCCACTATGCCCACAGTTGTCTGGTATGACGCGGAAGCAAGATAATGTAATGAGCACAGCATTTTAACAAGCCCAGGGACTGCACGACCTCTGGCTGTGAAAAAATCTAAATCTCCCCTTATCTCCTGATAAAGAGCTAAGATTGCTGCTGAACTCAAACGATAGCGACTTACAATCTCCTCCTCACTCATCCCATCTAACAGGGTTCTCTCCCTGTACAGACGCGGACGAGGCACAACTTGTCTCCTCTGTCTTCTCCTCTGATCTCCTGTCCCTCTCCCTGTCCCTCGGCCTGTCCCTCTCCCTGTCCCTGTCGTATCCGCGTCACTGTCCCTGTCACTGTCCCTCGGTGTGTCCCTCCCTTGCCCTATATGATTGTCTTCATCATCAAGCATGTCATAGAAAAGAATGTTCCTCCGTCTCCTAAACAATCTCAACATTTTGAAATGAGTAGCTGTGAATGAGCAGGTAATGGGCGTCCTTTAAATAGGTATAATGATGTCAGGTGACATAGTAAAATGCAAGGTTTTACATGAACATAATAAAGTACTTGTGTGGCAAGCTGTGTGCAGTTGTTGTGTGTATTCTGCAGGGAATGATGATATTTGCCAATGATGTGACGTGATGCTTTGTAGAAACATTGCTTGCAAATAAATAGTTGCATGTGCAATGCATGTAAAACTTGTGAACGCAAGAGTCAGTCATGTAATGAGACAAAAAGGCTGAGATTGATGTGGGAAAAGTTTTGTGTAACATGTGTAATTAGCCATGTTATTGTGACATGTTGCCAACAATGAATAGTCGTGTGCATATGCATGCATTTCTGTAAGGAGGATAGTTGGTATAGAATGAGTTAACAAGGTGTCCCAATGCTGAATTACTGTACATGTGTGTATAAGTTAGGTTGAAGTGCTTGTAATGCAACGGTTATAATGTAAATATGCAATGTGATTGCGCGTCCAATAAGTGACGTCATGAAAATAGGGAGGACCAAACGTAGATGTAAACATGAGAATTTAGATGTACATGAACGTTTAAAGATGCGTGACACATTACAAGCATTGTGTAATGTAAAGGAACATGAATATACGGTGTATGTATGACATGTGTGACATGTGTAACATCATGTAAACAATTGTCGATCAATTCATTAAAATGTGTGCTATGATGTGAGGTTCTCCTTTAAGAGTTGAGTATAGTATTTTCCCTTGCCACATCATCACATGATGAGTAATGTGACCCGCAAATGCTGCAAACATGTAAAAGTATAATGTTATGCAAATAATACACGTCAGCCGTGACACAATGCAGGGAATGCCCCCCACACTGTAATGCAAATGACGTTTGTATTGTGAGCAATGAAACGTAAACAGTACTATACTGTTATACGTCCCCGCTCCATTGACTCCATTGATGTACAGAAGATTTTTTTTTTCTAAGTGCCGTTCCGGCAGCCTTAGCGATCGTTCTCCCGTCCAAACTGCCAACTTTAGTTGGCGGGAGAAATCGGCCATAACATCTCAATTTCGTAGTGCCGATCAGCCCCGATAAGCTGTTTTTTTTTGTTGAATCCAGCCGATTTAAAAAAGTGGCGATCAGTGGCGAAAACAGGCTTATCGGCAGCCGACTGGCCATAACAAAATAATCGGCTCCGAAACCTGGCGAAATCAAGCACTTATCGGCGCTTACTGAATCTCAAACCCAATTTTGGCTATAAAATGGTGATAATTCCCTTATCAACGCTTACTGCATGAGGCCCTATGTCATGTTTAATTACGTTAGTTTTACCTGGCTGTGTAGAGAAGATTTCTTTGTTCCTTCTCACTAAACTCTGGACCTCTCGTTTCTGATGCACGGACAGTGTTTCAGCTATGCTAACCTCTGGGTCAGTTTCTTGATTCTCTGACGGACCTGGGGGTACTAGGGTTAACAAGACCTCTCTATCTTTCCAGGGCTTGAGTAGGTTTATATGGTAAATTTGCTCAGGTTTCCTCCTACCTGCCTGCCTTACCCTATAATTTACTTCTCCCACTCTTTCCAAGACCTCATATGGCCCATGCCATTTAGCAAGGAATTTACTCTCCACGGTGGGAACCAGAACTAGTACCCTATCACCTGGAAAAAAAATTCTGACCCTAGCACCCTTATTATACGTATTCCTTTGTGCTTCTTGAGCTTTCTCCATGTGTTCCCTCACTATGGGTAGGACTGCAGCAATGCGGTCCTGCATTTGGGCAACATGCTCTATTACACTTCTGTAAGGGGTAACCTCGTGTTCCCAAGTTTCTTTGGCTATATCCAGTAAGCCCCTTGGATGTCGGCCATACAATAGTTCAAACGGGGAGAAGCCTGTGGATGACTGGGGAACTTCCCTAATGGCAAATAACAGGTATGGTAACAAACAGTCCCAGTTTTTCCCATCCTTATCGACCGCCCGGCGTAACATGCTCTTTAAGGTTTTATTGAACCTTTCCACTAAACCATCTGTTTGTGGATGATAGACTGAGGTTCTGAGATGCTTGATTTTTAGGAGTTTACATAGCTCTTTTGTTACTTGGGACATAAATGGTGTTCCCTGGTCAGATAAGATCTCTTTAGGAATTCCGACCCGGGAAAACAGAAGTACTAACTCTTTTGCTATGTTTTTAGCAGAGGTGCTACGTAGGGGAACTGCCTCCGGATATCGGGTAGCATAATCTAATATTACCAATATATGCTGATGTCCCCTAGCAGACTTTATTAGGGGTCCTACTAGATCCATAGCAATCCGGTCAAATGGTACCTCTATTATGGGAAGGGGTACCAATGGGCTGCGGTATGCTTTGAACGGGGCGGTGATCTGACATTCTGGGCATGAGGAACAATAGTTTGTAATTTCTGCCAGAACCCCAGGCCAATAAAAGCTTCGGAGAACCTTTTCTTTTGTCTTTTCCACCCCTAGGTGTCCCCCCAATGGATGACTATGTGCGAGGTGTAATACTACGTTACGGAATGTCCGTGGTACCAACAATTGTTTAGTTGTAACTGATTTTCTTTTATCAACCCGATATACTAGGTCGTTCTCTACCTCGAAGTAGGGGTAAGCAAGTGACCTATCTGGTTGGCCATGAGTACTATTCTGGTCCCGTATATTTCCCCTTGCTACCGCTAATGTGGGGTCCTCCCACTGGGCCTTCTTAAAACTCCCAGGACTGACCTCTAGGTCAGCGAGGGTCTTATCCTGTACTGGGGTGGTAAGTGCCTGATCAACATCTTGATTTGGGGTATTCCCTACCAAAGTAGTGATGGGGAAGGGAATTTCACAGCACTCCTCCTTTTCCCCTTTCTTATTTGGGCCCTCGTCAACCTCCATTTCTGAAAAAGGGAAAGGATTTGTTTCTTCTAACACTTCGTTATGGTCTGCTATTGAACTCTGGGCGCTATTCTGAGCTGGGGACCACATTTTTAGAAAATGGGGAAAGTCGGTCCCTATTAACACATCATGTGCCAGTTTGGGTACAACACCCACCTTGAAATCTAAAGAACCAAATTCTGTTTAAAAAAAAACATCAACAGTGGAATATTCATGATTATCCCCATGTATACAACAAATTGCCACTCTTTGTGAACTGTTTACCTGTTTCTTCTTAATGGGCAATAGGTATTCGGACACTAGTGTGACCATACTCCCAGAGTCAAGAAGTGCCCGAACCCTCTTACCATTAACCTTTACAAATGCCCACAGATGGTTATTCAAGGGGTCCTCTGGGCTAGGGCCCATACATTGGGACAACAGCGAATAAGGTTCCACGCTGTTGCATTGCATGGGCTCATCATTTAGTGGGCAGATTTTTGCTGTGTGGCCCCTCTCATGACAATTTACACATTTAGGTACATAGTCTGTGTCCCACTTAGAGCCTTTTCCCGGCTCCCCATGTTGGCTATTGCCCTTAGTGTGCGAACCACTGTTGCTGGTGCTGCGTGAAGGTGGTCGCCGCTCTTCAGCTCCCCTTAACCCCGGTACCCTTTTACCGTCTCTGGAAGAGTCCTGGAACCTCGGGTAGTGGGGTTGCTCCACGACTGTGGGTTGCGGGTGCTCTCCTGCTGCATTGTACCTTTCTACGAGGGCCACAAGCTCATCCGCATTGTGGGGGTCACTCCGACTGACCCAATGGCGTAAGGCAGAGGGAAGTTTCCTCAAGAACTGGTCCATGACCAACCGTTCCACGATGTGGCTTGCTGAGTTGATCTCGGGTTGTAGCCACTTCCGGGCGAGGTGGATGAGGTCATACATCTGGCTTCGGGTGGCTTTATCCATCGTGAAGGACCATGCGTGAAACCTTTGGGCGCGAACAGCCGTGGTTACGCCGAGGCGGGCGAGGATCTCGAACTTCAATTTTGCATAGACGTTAGTTCGGCTGGCTCTAGATCAAAGTAAGCCTTCTGGGGTTCGCCGCTTAGGAAGGGTGCGATTAGACCAGCCCACTCAGCTTCTGGCCATCCCTCTCTCTGTGCCGTGCGTTCAAACGTGAGAAGATAGGCTTCCACATCATCCGAGGGTCCCATCTTCTGAAGGTAGTGGCTTGCCCTGGTCATTTTCGGAACTGGGGCTGCCGCTGCCAGTGGAAGGTTACTGATAGTCTCCCTCAGGATCTCGAGTTCCTGCTGTAAGCCCTGAGCGAACCGCTGTTGCTCCTCTTTCAGCAAGCGGTTTGTCTCTTGCTGGTTTGCATTCGCCTGTTGCAGGGCTTCATTCGCGTCTCTCTGGTCTGCGACATTGCGTACCAGCGCACTCACCACGTCTTCCATCTTGTTTGGAGAGAGAGAAAAAAAAACTTTTTTTTTTTTTCTTTAAAGTTCTTTAACCCCCAGACCTTTTAGTGTTCTGCCCGCATTCTCCACCATATGTGACAAACGGCTTACTCCGGGGCTCCGCCGTCTGTCCGGGACTGTTAGAACACGGTCTTTTAGGGTAGGTTAAATGATGAGACGTCACGTACTGTTCCTTTAAACAGGCTATGCCTGGTTTATTCAGTCCCAGGCACTGAGACTGCCACAGTTTAAACAGAAAACAAAGCCAAACAAAAAGCTGCTCGTCTGAGCGATAACTTAAACTTAGATGTCCCTGACTCAGAGTTGGAAGTGGCTTGTCCACTTCCACCAACAAAATAAGTACCTTTGCAGTCTTTAGACAAACTAACAGAATGAATGAAGCGATTTGGGAAAGAGGCTTTCTCACCCCTCTGCAGTTCAGCAGCCTTCCAGGCTCTTGGGCGGGGCCCAGAGGAAACAGGAAACAGGTCTTATATACCTGAACTCTAATCAGCATGACAGGTGACAGAAAACAGGCAGCAGACAAACTGTGGAATGGAGTGCCTGTACCACGAGGCTGCCCTGTTCAGCTTAGACAGGACAGAAACTGTTCAGTATCCTGGGAGCCCTGTATATGGAGTTTATTACCAACCCCTGGTTTCTGTCACAATATATAACATTAAATATTTCTATAGATTACAAAAATGGCGTACATCTCAATATAGACAGAGGATGAGACACGCACTCAATATCAATGGTAATAAAGGTGGGGTACTTAGCTGCCGGTGCACTGGTTCTGGGGAGCTCCTGTAGCCCCAAATGTTCCAGTACAAAGAAGAAGAAGCAGGCACACGGTCTTACTCAAAAGGAGGTTTAATATGCCATAAAGTCCAATGTTTCGGCAGTCAAATACTGCCTTTCTCAAGGTGAAGGCTACCAAACACAAGAAAACAGTCAAAATATATACCACCGCCCTGATACTCACCTCTCCCCGCTCTGACACATATCCAGGATGTTGACGCCTTGAGAAAGGCAGTATTTGACTGCCAAAACATTGGACTTTATGGCATATTAAACCTCCTTTTGAGTAAGACCGTGTTCCTGCTTCTTCTTCTTTGTACGTCTCAAAATGTCACATAATTTAAAGGTCAGCTATTTGTGAGAATTGGTGGGGGCTAATTTCTGCTAAGAGCGACTGCTCAAACATTCTTCTTGCACGCATCTTTCATACTGCATTTACTCAGAATGGCAAAATGGACCAGGATGCTTGCTATTGTCAAAATGGCTGACTTGTGATCCTTTCCTTGTGGTTGACTCATGGCCCTTGGTGACCTTCCACCTTCCTCATATCCAGTCTTCTCAGTCCCCACATATCCTTAAGAGACAGTCTATTTAAAGAACAGAACAGTTAACCATTTCATAGTCCTGCTGGACCAAGATGTCCAAGTTGTGCATAACTTCATTCCTTTCCTTTCCGGCCATTATATCAGCCCAGTTGATTTCTTCTTTGGTCTCTTCTTCTGGGGGACTGGCGACATCATCACCGCAAAGAGGCATAGCGTCGGTGGGGGTTGCAATGCACTTCTGGATCAGAGTTTTGCTGTACTTAACACATAGAGAGCAATGAATAGGACAGACACACATACAAAAACATTTCCTAGCTTCGCTCAAAGCAAATCAATTCAACCACCAAGTCCCAATGGTTCCTGAACCCTGGATAAATACACAACATTGCGCTTTAACTAGGGCGAATACATACCCCTCCCTTTGAGGCTAAAATATAGTCTAGAGCTATTTTATTCTGCAGAGCCATTAATTTAAACTAAACCTATTCTTGGTTAAGTGAGTAAATGTAGGTGGTTGTATGATTGAGGATATCCCTGTAAACCTGTCATATAGTAACCCAACTCCTACATTTGGGAATAAATACCCCGAAACTTATTCTTCCCATAGACTACTTTTTAGCACTTGTGTATTGGACGTCTCTCTTTTGTTTCTAACTCTACCTGTGAGCAATTAACATAACCGTGTGTTTGACTGATAAAGCATTCTCACACCGGGATATCATTCTGCAGGGAGATTCTGTTAATCTTTAAATCCAAACAAAATAAACAGAGTTAAACAAATAATACCTTATACTATTTTGTCATCCTTATGGGACGCCACTTACACAAACATAATGGAGCATGCAATGTAACTGAAAAATAATAAAAACCTGTAAATATAAAAAGTTCAAAGTTTGTGTGTTGAGGCCTGGACTTTTTTTGCCTATGACCTTTCTCCCTTGATGATTAGTGGTCAGAGAGTATTGTGTCCATCAAAACACTAATTTGCAGGCACTATGGCTTTGTCTTTATTAACTGTTTGTGCCGAGGTTGGCACTATTTTGACGTGCGTGATGTGTATCCATGATGATAAGCAATTTTTTTACTGCAATGCTGGTGATGAGTAGTATTTAAATGGCCTTTTCATCTGGGATGAAGAGCGTGCTTGCGTAGAAAATGCTTGACCATTAACCCGTCTTGCGTAGGTGCACTTTCAGCTTTAACCTGTGCCTAGAGAGACTCAAAAATATATATTAGTTGCATGCAATACTTATTAATTGTTTTATTACCAGTAACATGGTCCTTAATTCATTCCTTTGAACTACTGATGGTCATAACTCCTCCCATAAGTGTCTCATAGGGAGAGAATTTATACCTAGAAATAAATTATTGTATTAATATGGTTACTACTGTCTTAGAAGCCGCATATAAACAGAGGTATCCCCTATTAACGCTCCTCAAATTTGAAACTAAGCAACCAATGTGGACTTGACTGTGCTACCATCCAAGTTCCTAAAACTTGGTACCTCAGCCTGTGCCAAACCAATTGCTTCCATAATCAACTCTATCCTGTCTGTAGGCCATTTCCCTAAGACCTGGAAAACTGCCAGAGTTGTCCCAATCTTCAAAAATGGGGACAAAAACACTGTCTCAAACTTCAGATCAATCTCTCTTCTCCCAATACACACTTGCTCTCATTCATACCTAACTGCCATCTGCCATCTCCTCTGATGCAAATGTTGTCAACCTTTTAGTCATTTAATACTAAATAAGCTTAAAACTCGCCCCACAAATCAAGCATCCCAACAGCCTGCACTCATGGCTATTGTCCCACACCCACAGTCACTCCTGGCTTTCACCTCAAACACTCCACTGTAACTATTCTGCTAAAAAAATGTGAAATGCCCTCTATATAATGTATACCCTGTTCACTTATGCAACTGCACTAGCAATTATATATCCCCTGTCCTTTAACTCTATGTCCAGGACATACCTAAAAACGAATAAATGGTTACAAAATTATAAAGTTGGTAGATATGATATATCCCTCAACATAGGGATGGCTTGCTACCATCTTTGCTGTGACATCTGCAAAGGTATTATTTCCTAATGAGAGCCCATCAGCCCTGTTAGTATGGCAGCAACCTTTATTACTGCAATAGCCCTTGGAGTTAACATTGATATAATAAATTCTGAACCTGTTGTGCATTGTGTATTATTTACCACATATCAAGTTCTGGATCTTCTATAGGGATCTCAGAGAGTCCTTCAATAACCTATGTATCTCCGTCTTTTGTTCATATATTATCTATATACTTATGTGAACAAATATATAAAAATAGTTATGAAAACAGGTTGCTTGATATACAGTATAGCAAAATTAAACTGGTAAATAGATTTGTATGTGTAGCGACTATAAAAATATTTACTGCTTGTGTTAAAAGAAAAAGAGCCTGCAGTAGGTTTTTTAACAACTGTAGCATTAACAAAAGGGAACCTGTAAATATAATAAAAATCCTGAAATCCTGAACAAGAGATTTCACTTTAAAATAGACAAATAATTTTGAACTCTTTGCAAAGTGCTGAGCACACGGCCAGCATTAACTTTAAAAGACACTCTGACTTTAAAAAGAAAAAATAATAATTTTCAAAGTACCAATTTTTTTTTTTTTAGGGAAAACAGCCAGAAACCTCAAAGTACAGATAACGGGCAATGGGTTTCACTGTCTAATTCATATTAACTGCTTGATTAATCCTCACACATTAGCTTAATGTTAAATATGAAGCTTTCCACGCTGTCCTTTAAAACTGCATTTTGTATGGCCTTTCAAAAATTAAATAACGGGAATATTTCAAATTACTTATAAACACCAAGTCTATGCCTACAAGAGCATGCCACATTCTTCCACTCATTCCTTTGTGAAAGAAATCTTATATTCTTGCAAACTTCCATCAATACAAATTTATGCTATCCCGTTTCAACTCTGCCCTCTCTTAAACTAAACAAAATCTCTTCAAACATGCAACAGTTATACCATGACACAAAAACAGCAAGCTTGACCCTACCTGTCTTGTATGGCTTCTACACTGCTTATTTAACGGAGACAATTCTCACTAAAATAACTGATGACCTCCATGCTGCTAAAGACAGATATTATTACACTCTGCTCATATTACTCAACTTCTCTGCAGCATTTGCCATCACGGACACCCTCCTTTGAAGCGCTATGCACATTAATGGCGTTATATACATATATAATCCAATATATAATTCAAACAGTGTTTGGGCGCTATTACCAGCATTTTTAAACAAAAACATTCCCAAACATATCTTAATCCTGTAGAAATAAAATTGAAATGTGTTATCTTACTGGTTACACACAGGACACACACAGGACACACAACACAAAAACAGGACACACAACACAAAAACGTCTCTCATACAAAGCCAGCCAACTTCACAGAAATAACAAACAGATAACAAAACAGTTTTACATTACCTTGTTCTTATAAATGTAACGGGTTTTCTGAACCGACCTGACCCACCCAATCTCATATTGGCCCCTGTGGTCTAACCAGTCCCCATTACAGTGTGATAGTATCTGGTGGTGCACCTGTTGGCAACAGGACTCCTGAGTCTCCCGCATGATAGTGTGTGGGGAGGACCCATCCAGACAGGCAGCTGAGGTAGTGTGCTGAGTCCTACCTAAATCCAGTGCAGCGCCTCCACCTCATCAGGGTCCCTTCGGTCACTTGGGGATGGTCCTGGCGAGGAACTCCTCTGTGGTGCTCCTCTCTGTACAATCACTCCACACATGTACACGAGAGGGTTTGTAATTAAGAGCATCTTTATTGTACGGTGGGCCATGCTGCCCTCCACAATGGGTGTAATTAGCCCTCCATTGTCACCGTACTTCCCTTTGAAAGGTATTGTTCGCCTCAATTAGGGATTCCCTATCCCAGCCGGGATGTCCTTACTCTGTGCCAGTTCCCTGGACACAGACTCCTGCTTCAGCCACTAGAACATAACTGGATTTGTACTTGAACTAGAAGTAGAACTAGCCGAACTCGCACTTGAACTAACTCTTAGACACAGTGCTGTGCCTTATGTACACTCTGGGGGCTGACACAACTCTGACATCACCAACCAGGGAGTCAGAGTCTGTGACCACTCCCATCATTACATAGGGCACCTCACCAGGGTGTGAGGGCAAACCTCCATAATTACTGCTGGCATGCCCACAACTTACTAGGCCTTACTGTCAGCAGGAGAGATGACTGTAGCCATTTTACATGATCGCTACACTCTCCCCCTGGTGAATCCCATCGTCCTCGCTGGGATCTAAATTTGCACACCTTCCTCCAGGAAGCACTGTGGAAACAAACATAATTGTTAACATCACACAGGTTTGCATAATACAACAGAAAAAAATGACTACAGTTACATCCCGCCAAGCCCGCCCCGACCAGCAGCCACGAGCCCGCGCAATGTCTCAGTACCCCCTAATAGTAGTGATTCGGGTCAGGCTTCCTAACCTCTCTACCACCCATGTCCAGGACAGTGACATGATAATGCCTAGGCAGTCCCCTCTCAGGCCTATATCTCACCTTGTGTTTGTATATGTTCCTCCCTATACTCCACACTCTCATCAGGTGATCTATCCTGTCCTCAGCCTTCCTTCCAGTGACCGCGCTCCCTTTGTTAACTAAATACATTTCGATAGTTTCCCTGAGCCACCTTTCCCTGTTTTCCTCTATCTCCTCCATGAGGGGTTCAGGGACATAAGGGTACTCCAACCCGTGGGATGATTTATATCTGGCTATTATGGCCCTTTCAGCTCTACTGATCCTGGTCAGCTCAGCATTACCTGCCCGCCCAGGCAGCACCCATGACAGGGGTTCATCAGGATCCACAAGATCACTTAGGATATCGGGTCCCATGGGCTCTATCTCCCTGTGTTCTAACTTAATCCACCGGTACTGTAATTCCCTATCTCGTTGCTCAGGGGTGAATTCTCCTACGGCCCACCAATAGTCTACTACATCCTCCCTACGGATGAGAAACCGCGTACGGTCCATCCAGGCTACATAGCCTTCAAAGAGTGGGGCCCACCAACGGTGTTGTTTGAAGCGGTGCGAATCCCCTGAGTCACTTTCGTCCGCATCCCCCCCAGAGAATACCCCCGATGTCCGTGCCGACCGTGGCAAGGACCACCGTGATGATCCCGGGGCCTTTTGTTCGGGTTTGTCGGTCGCAGGAGGCAACCATCGGCCCACCGTGGCCTTACCCAATTCTCCCCCACCCCGAGAAATGCCCTCTGTAGCGCAACTGCGCTGTCTCTCCCCAGTCCGTCTCTCCTCCTCCCCCAAAGGTACGTCCCCAAGTTCTAGGCTAGGCAGGGACCCCGGGGAACAGGTGATTGGGGCAGGGGTTTTACCTAGGGCGTGGGGTTGGACGTAAGGGCAAGCGAGGGGGCGCCACGGGGCTACGACCCGTTCCCGGCTGTCCGTGGATTGATCCAATGAGGATAGCTCACCCTCCTCAGTCTGTGGTTCGCCCATCCAGCTCTTGGGCCCTTGAGGTGCTCGGGGACCTTCACCCGATCGCCGAAGCGTCGCTGCTTCCTTCCCGTCTGTTCCGCCGTCTCCACCGGAAGTGATGTCCTCTCCGGAACCGGAAGTGCCACCATCTTGGGTTGGACCCCCATGCGGGATCTCTTCCTCGATGACGACATCCGGAAGCTCCGCCGTCGTCTCCACCGGAAGTGGTGTATTCTCCGCATGCGCGTCTTGGGCCTGGCGCGGCCTTTCTTCCGCTACACCGTCTACCGGGGCAAGGTAAGTGTATGGGCTTCCCTTACCATTCCACAGGGGTGCAGGCGTCTCTCGCCCGTCGCCGCCATATCCTGGGGCGGAGGGACTCCGTCTCTCGGCTCGCCGATCTGCGGGGGACGCCCTGCTTTCCAGGCTGCTACTCACGCCACGGGGTGTCGTCCTCCCCTGTTCTTTCCTGGGCCCCGATCTCACCGCCGCTAGCTCGCGGAGATCCTCATCTGAGTAGTCTCCCTTCCCCAACTTAGGGGTCACCGATCGGGGCGATACTCTCTTTTCAGCTCGGTCGGGAAGTGACCCGACCGCTTCGGTTGTTGCTGACCCAGCCGATTTGATCGACTCCAGTCCCCGCTCTCCGGGACTTGCACGACTGATCCACAGTGCACCAGGGGACTCGGCGGCCCGCCTAGCCATATCCCCCGGGGGGTCAGTATTTTGGATCGGGATGAACGTTGGCATTGGCCACAGATATAATGTCCCGCAGTGTGGGAAACGTGCCGCTGTGTTAACAGTGCCTCCGGGCAGCCTGCATTGAAGGCAGAGCCCGACCACCGTCTCGGTGTTGGCCACCCTGACTACCAGTAACCCGCCGGGTACCGAGTAGGGCTGCGTGGATACCATGGTGCCCACAGTGGAGGAACAGGCCATTGTTTTAATAGGAGTCACTCTCTGTACTGGTCTCTCCAGGTCGTTGGTTCCTCGCAACTGACTGATCGAAGTTGCTGGACCAGCCACTCCCTGCTTCGGCTCCTCCTTCCGCTGACATAGCTGGAACCCGCCCCCGGGGGTTGCAATGATGGGCGGGTCCCACAGGGGAATAGCATGCCCCTTAATTAAGGCCGCGCCTTTCTCAGTCCTGGTGGGCGCGGTCTGCGTTTTCGCGCCAGTATCCCCATCAGGGTGGGGTTCTTTTCCCGCGGCTAATTCCTGCCTTCTCCTGGCAGCTGCCCTTTGTGCAAGATAGCCATCCTTTTTGCACTTTACCTCCGTGGCCGGAACTACTTCTTGTAGTGGCGCCGTCTGGATATCAGTCCCTGGGCCCAATGGGTGCATTCCCACAGGCCATAGTTGAAAGTCACTCCCCCTGGTTGAAATCAGGGGAGGGTCCCATAGACTAAGCGGTTGACTCAGCACTGGGGTGAGTGAGTCACTGTCCATGAAGGCGCAGCCATAGCTTTCGCGCCATGCCCCCCATCAGGGCGGGGCTCTTCTGTTCGCGCCGTTCCCGGCCAGCTTTTGCAAGTCCTGAATTAGCCAAGTTCTCTGCGACTGGCCCACGCGGTCTCCCCGACAAGCAGGAGCCGCCATTTTGGATAGCATTTGAGTTTGCAATGCCAGTTTGATTTCTTGATGATGTAGCGTTCATTTGTGTGCATGTCAACTGACATCCATCCTCACTGTGTTCTACCCCAGTTATCACAATGTCCTCACTTTCCTCAAGGGGGGCACCTCGGTGTCCTAGACAGGACAAAAATGGGGCAGCCACTGCCTTCGCTCCACTCCAGAGCAGATTAGTAAGAGACAACTCAGCAACCGTTTGCTCTTCAGTGGGGCATACGCCACGTGTGCCTTCCCCATCAGCCTCCGGTCGCCATTTTGGACTCTCCGCACCGCGCGGATCCTCCATTCTTTGGGTTGTCACGCTCTCGTACCAATTATCGTACATGGGGCTCCGTTCTGCGGGGCAGCCACCACACCAGTACAATAAAGATTTGCTCAGATGCACCACCACATGTGTACCTAATCTAGGCTGGACTCATGTTGCACTACCTCAGGCTAGGCTCACTCTTTCAGTGTCTGCTGTAACTCCTTCCTCCCAGTCTGTGCTCCCTGGTAAGTGTCTGGAATGGGCTAGAGTACTCTGGCTCTGCCATGCAGTACTTGGGGCGGCTACCTGTCTTGGTTAGCCTAGCGCAGACCCTCTCCAGGATTCCTGACCACATTAACAGGCTATCCCTTCTGGCGTTCTACCAACTAGCACTACCTCAAAGTGACTCGGTCAGCTATAGCCCGGCTCCAAACCCCTCACTCCTTTCAGGCCCCTAGGTCGTCCCTGCGAACTGACAATACCCTGTCAGCCCCTGACCACCCCTAGGTCCGTCCCAACGCAGCACAGAGTGGCAGCAGACACTCTCCCGGTTTCCCAGTGTGCCTAGCTAGAGCCTGTCCTGTTGACAGATCTGCATCTCAGCAGCGCCTCCAAATGTAACGGGTTTTCTGAACCGACCTGACCCACCCAATCTCATATTGGCCCCTGTGGTCTAACCAGTCCCCATTACAGTGTGATAGTATCTGGTGGTGCACCTGTTGGCAACAGGACTCCTGAGTCTCCCGCATGATAGTGTGTGGGGAGGACCCATCCAGACAGGCAGCTGAGGTAGTGTGCTGAGTCCTACCTAAATCCAGTGCAGCGCCTCCACCTCATCAGGGTCCCTTCGGTCACTTGGGGATGGTCCTGGCGAGGAACTCCTCTGTGGTGCTCCTCTCTGTACAATCACTCCACACATGTACACGAGAGGGTTTGTAATTAAGAGCATCTTTATTGTACGGTGGGCCATGCTGCCCTCCACAATGGGTGTAATTAGCCCTCCATTGTCACCGTACTTCCCTTTGAAAGGTATTGTTCGCCTCAATTAGGGATTCCCTATCCCAGCCGGGATGTCCTTACTCTGTGCCAGTTCCCTGGACACAGACTCCTGCTTCAGCCACTAGAACATAACTGGATTTGTACTTGAACTAGAAGTAGAACTAGCCGAACTCGCACTTGAACTAACTCTTAGACACAGTGCTGTGCCTTATGTACACTCTGGGGGCTGACACAACTCTGACATCACCAACCAGGGAGTCAGAGTCTGTGACCACTCCCATCATTACATAGGGCACCTCACCAGGGTGTGAGGGCAAACCTCCATAATTACTGCTGGCATGCCCACAACTTACCAGGCCTTACTGTCAGCAGGAGAGATGACTGTAGCCATTTTACATGATCGCTACACTCTCCCCCTGGTGAATCCCATCTACCTCGCTGGGATCTAAATTTGCACACCTTCCTCCAGGAAGCACTGTGGAAACAAACATAATTGTTAACATCACACAGGTTTGCATAATACAACAGAAAAAAATGACTACAGTTACATCCCGCCAAGCCCGCCCCGACCAGCAGCCACGAGCCCGCGCAATGTCTCAGTACCCCCTAATAGTAGTGATTCGGGTCAGGCTTCCTAACCTCTCTACCACCCATGTCCAGGACAGTGACATGATAATGCCTAGGCAGTCCCCTCTCAGGCCTATATCTCACCTTGTGTTTGTATATGTTCCTCCCTATACTCCACACTCTCATCAGGTGATCTATCCTGTCCTCAGCCTTCCTTCCAGTGACCGCGCTCCCTTTGTTAACTAAATACATTTCGATAGTTTCCCTGAGCCACCTTTCCCTGTTTTCCTCTATCTCCTCCATGAGGGGTTCAGGGACATAAGGGTACTCCAACCCGTGGGATGATTTATATCTGGCTATTATGGCCCTTTCAGCTCTACTGATCCTGGTCAGCTCAGCATTACCTGCCCGCCCAGGCAGCACCCATGACAGGGGTTCATCAGGATCCACAAGATCATTTAGGATATCGGGTCCCATGGGCTCTATCTCCCTGTGTTCTAACTTAATCCACCGGTACTGTAATTCCCTATCTCGTTGCTCAGGGGTGAATTCTCCTACGGCCCACCAATAGTCTACTACATTCTCCCTACGGATGAGAAACCGCGTACGGTCCATCCAGGCTACATAGCCTTCAAAGAGTGGGGCCCACCAACGGTGTTGTTTGAAGCGGTGCGAATCCCCTGAGTCACTTTCGTCCGCATCCCCCCCAGAGAATACCCCCGATGTCCGTGCCGACCGTGGCAAGGACCACCGTGATGATCCCGGGGCCTTTTGTTCGGGTTTGTCGGTCGCAGGAGGCAACCATCGGCCCACCGTGGCCTTACCCAATTCTCCCCCACCCCGAGAAATGCCCTCTGTAGCGCAACTGCGCTGTCTCTCCCCAGTCCGTCTCTCCTCCTCCCCCAAAGGTACGTCCCCAAGTTCTAGGCTAGGCAGGGACCCCGGGGAACAGGTGATTGGGGCAGGGGTTTTACCTAGGGCGTGGGGTTGGACGTAAGGGCAAGCGAGGGGGCGCCACGGGGCTACGACCCGTTCCCGGCTGTCCGTGGATTGATCCAATGAGGATAGCTCACCCTCCTCAGTCTGTGGTTCGCCCATCCAGCTCTTGGGCCCTTGAGGTGCTCGGGGACCTTCACCCGATCGCCGAAGCGTCGCTGCTTCCTTCCCGTCTGTTCCGCCGTCTCCACCGGAAGTGATGTCCTCTCCGGAACCGGAAGTGCCACCATCTTGGGTTGGACCCCCATGTGGGATCTCTTCCTCGATGACGACATCCGGAAGCTCCGCCGTCGTCTCCACCGGAAGTGGTGTATTCTCCGCATGCGCGTCTTGGGCCTGGCGCGGCCTTTCTTCCGCTACACCGTCTACCGGGGCAAGGTAAGTGTATGGGCTTCCCTTACCATTCCGCAGGGGTGCAGGCGTCTCTCGCCCGTCGCCGCCATATCCTGGGGCGGAGGGACTCCGTCTCTCGGCTCGCCGATCTGCGGGGGACGCCCTGCTTTCCAGGCTGCTACTCACGCCACGGGGTGTCGTCCTCCCCTGTTCTTTGCTGGGCCCCGATCTCACCGCCGCTAGCTCGCGGAGATCCTCATCTGAGTAGTCTCCCTTCCCCAACTTAGGGGTCACCGATCGGGGCGATACTCTCTTTTCAGCTCGGTCGGGAAGTGACCCGACCGCTTCGGTTGTTGCTGACCCAGCCGATTTGATCGACTCCAGTCCCCGCTCTCCGGGACTTGCACGACTGATCCACAGTGCACCAGGGGACTCGGCGGCCCGCCTAGCCATATCCCCCGGGGGGTCAGTATGTTGGATCGGGATGAACGTTGGCATTGGCCACAGATATAATGTCCCGCAGTGTGGGAAACGTGCCGCTGTGTTAACAGTGCCTCCGGGCAGCCTGCATTGAAGGCAGAGCCCGACCACCGTCTCGGTGTTGGCCACCCTGACTACCAGTAACCCGCCGGGTACCGAGTAGGGCTGCGTGGATACCATGGTGCCCACAGTGGAGGAACAGGCCATTGTTTTAATAGGAGTCACTCTCTGTACTGGTCTCTCCAGGTCGTTGGTTCCTCGCAACTGACTGATCGAAGTTGCTGGACCAGCCACTCCCTGCTTCGGCTCCTCCTTCCGATGACATAGCTGGAACCCGCCCCTGGGGGTTGCAATGATGGGCGGGTCCCACAGGGGAATAGCATGCAACTTAATTAAGTCCACGCCTTTCTCAGTCCTGGTGGGCGCGGTCTGCGTTTTCGCGCCAGTATCCCCATCAGGGTGGGGTTCTTTTCCCGCGGCTAATTCCTGCCTTCTCCTGGCAGCTGCCCTTTGTGCAAGATAGCCATCCTTTTTGCACTTTACCTCCGTGGCCGGAACTACTTCTTGTAGTGGCGCCGTCTGGATATCAGTCCCTGGGCCCAATGGGTGCATTCCCACAGGCCATAGTTGAAAGTCACTCCCCCTGGTTGAAATCAGGGGAGGGTCCCATAGACTAAGCGGTTGACTCAGCACTGGGGTGAGTGAGTCACTGTCCATGAAGGCGCAGCCATAGCTTTCGCGCCATGCCCCCCATCAGGGCGGGGCTCTTCTGTTCGCGCCGTTCCCGGCCAGCTTTTGCAAGTCCTGAATTAGCCAAGTTCTCTGCGACTGGCCCACGCGGTCTCCCCGACAAGCAGGAGCCGCCATTTTGGATAGCATTTGAGTTTGCAATGCCAGTTTGATTTCTTGATGATGTAGCGTTCATTTGTGTGCATGTCAACTGACATCCATCCTCACTGTGTTCTACCCCAGTTATCACAATGTCCTCACTTTCCTCAAGGGGGGCACCTCGGTGTCCTAGACAGGACAAAAATGGGGCAGCCACTGCCTTCGCTCCACTCCAGAGCAGATTAGTAAGAGACAACTCAGCAACCGTTTGCTCTTCAGTGGGGCATACGCCACGTGTGCCTTCCCCATCAGCCTCCGGTCGCCATTTTGGACTCTCCGCACCGCGCGGATCCTCCATTCTTTGGGTTGTCACACTCTCGTACCAATTATCGTACATGGGGCTCCGTTCTGCGGGGCAGCCACCACACCAGTACAATAAAGATTTGCTCAGATGCACCACCACATGTGTACCTAATCTAGGCTGGACTCATGTTGCACTACCTCAGGCTAGGCTCACTCTTTCAGTGTCTGCTGTAACTCCTTCCTCCCAGTCTGTGCTCCCTGGTAAGTGTCTGGAATGGGCTAGAGTACTCTGGCTCTGCCATGCAGTACTTGGGGCGGAAACCTGTCTTGGTTAGCCTAGCGCAGACCCTCTCCAGGATTCCTGACCACATTAACAGGCTATCCCTTCTGGCGTTCTACCAACTAGCACTACCTCAAAGTGACTTGGTCAGCTATAGCCCGGCTCCAAACCCCTCACTCCTTTCAGGCCCCTAGGTCGTCCCTGCGAACTGACAATACCCTGTCAGCCCCTGACCACCCCTAGGTCCGTCCCAACGCAGCACAGAGTGGCAGCAGACACTCTCCCGGTTTCCCAGTGTGCCTAGCTAGAGCCTGTCCTGTTGACAGATCTGCATCTCAGCAGCGCCTCCAAATGTAACGGGTTTTCTGAACCGACCTGACCCACCCAATCTCATATTGGCCCCTATGGTCTAACCAGTCCCCATTACAGTGTGATAGTATCTGGTGGTGCACCTGTTGGCAACAGGACTCCTGAGTCTCCCGCATGATAGTGTGTGGGGAGGACCCGTCCAGACAGGCAGCTGAGGTAGTGTGCTGAGTCCTACCTAAATCCAGTGCAGCGCCTCCACCTCATCAGGGTCCCTTCGGTCACTTGGGGATGGTCCTGGCGAGGAACTCCTCTGTGGTGCTCCTCTCTGTACAATCACTCCACACATGTACACGAGAGGGTTTGTAATTAAGAGCATCTTTATTGTACGGTGGGCCATGCTGCCCTCCACAATGGGTGTAATTAGCCCTCCATTGTCACCGTACTTCCCTTTGAAAGGTATTGTTCGCCTCAATTAGGGATTCCCTATCCCATACCGGGATGTCCTTACTCTGTGCCAGTTCCCTGGACACAGACTCCTGCTTCAGCCACTAGAACATAACTGGATTTGTACTTGAACTAGAAGTAGAACTAGCCGAACTCGCACTTGAACTAACTCTTAGACACAGTGCTGTGCCTTATGTACACTCTGGGGGCTGACACAACTCTGACATCACCAACCAGGGAGTCAGAGTCTGTGACCACTCCCATCATTACATAGGGCACCTCACCAGGGTGTGAGGGCAAACCTCCATAATTACTGCTGGCATGCCCACAACTTACCAGGCCTTACTGTCAGCAGGAGAGATGACTGTAGCCATTTTACATGACCGCTACATAAATAAACTGCTTAAGCACAGAACTAGTTAATTTTAATGTGAATGCTTCACATTCTTTAAACTGTAAGGGAGAGGCTGTGCCCCTCCTTTCGTTAAGATAGAAATACCGCAAACCAAAAGAAAATGTCCGGTTTAAAAAGCCTTCGCCTGGCCAGGACGAATTAACCTTTTCAAACTATAACCAGGGACAGAGCTGAATACACTCCCATTTTGTTGTGAGGTATTTCTCTTTATATTTGGCACACCTTTTAAAAACCTTTTAAAATTTAGATTTC
The DNA here is from genome assembly GCF_040206685.1 of Ascaphus truei. Taxonomy (NCBI): domain Eukaryota; kingdom Metazoa; phylum Chordata; class Amphibia; order Anura; family Ascaphidae; genus Ascaphus; species Ascaphus truei. The sequence continues at coordinate 292,375,676 of NC_134484.1, forward strand.
ATCATGAGCAACTAATATTCATATTTTTTGTAATTATCTGCAAATGCATGGATGGCGACCTATACACATATGATAATCAGCATGACCCACAGTATCTTTCACACAAGAAATCATTCAGGAAAAAATTCATCAGGGTTACAAACAAACTATTTTACATAAGGTAGCGTGTTTTTTTTTTTTACAGAGACTTGCACTCTGAGCCCCCATGGGCGAAGCAGCACTTCCCTGCTTCTGACTCTGATAGTGGCACACTCTCTGCTAATGACCAAAACCACCACAATTTAAAACAGACACCATTATTCTGAGCTATTCTTCCCGATTGATTTCTGAGACCAGCATAAGATCTCCGTCTAGTCTGCCCTCTGCCTTGTAAATACATTGCCTTATTCTCTTGCCGAGAACAACCTTCTGCATAATCTACAAACGGGTCACAATAATAATCACCAGCTGTCTGAGCAACAAATTCCTCAGGAGTCCGACTACACTCACATTTAAAAACTTGTACATTCCTAGGCTTCCCTTCAGAGTCATTCTTACTCATGTAAGCACCCATTAGTAGCTTATAGATTATGATAAATAATTGCAGAAAACTAATCTTAGAATATTTATACTTACACAATATACAATGGTCGTTCACCAAGATCAGAGATAACAGTCCAGTTGTGCACAAAATTTACTGGACTCTAACCAAAAATTTTGTCAAGGGCCTCTAACCCAATCCACAGTCACAATTTAGGTCTTTTAAATTCCCAGAGGGGGGGGGTGAGACAATGTAAAAATCACATATACTCACTTGCCGCCTTTGTGAATCTCCACTTCTAGATGCCAAAACTGAAGGAAAACCTTTTTCCTTGCCTAGGCTTCAGAACTGAGAGGAACCATTCCTCTGCCAAAAAAGCTAAAGGCCTTGTGACTGGATATACACAAATCTGCACCGTTTGCACCAGACTCCCCCGGGAAGCTTTCACGCACTGCCACTTGTTATCTCTGATTTTTGATGAACTTACAGGACCGGGAATACGAAAGAAATGAAACGTAACGCAAGCCAGGTTTCAAATCCTTTGTCTCAATTTATTACTCATAAGGTAATTGTTACGCCAGTGCTGCCCGCAGACCAGACCCGTCCCCTGAGCTGAAGGGGGAAGTGGTAATACACACAACCGCAGCAAAGGGAGCGTGTCTGGAGTGTGGTATAAAGTGTTGCCAGGCCAGGTGTAGTAAGGTAGACAATACTTGCTGGTACCAGTTGTAGAGATAGAGTGAAGAATGCCTTGCCGAGGTCAGGGAGTGGAGAGCGGAGATAGGTCGTAGTCCAAGCCGTGTTCAAGGGGTAACCAGAGGGAGCGTTGTCCAAGGAGTGCCGAGATCGAGAGCCAGAGGGGGTAGTCATACAAGCCGCGTCAGAACCTCTGAAAACACTGAGAGAATCCAGAAGTACTTCCATACAGAGACTATGTCGAGCAAAGACTGAGAGCAGAGAGGAGCTAGATAAAGCAGGAAGGTCCAATTAGGAATGGAGGCGGGACAGGAAGAGCTACAGGGAGACACTGCAGATTGGTGCAGGCATAATAGGTCAGGTGAGTCTTGTTGGTAACCTGAGTATGCTCGTATGGTGTGCGGGGGCAGAGGCTGAGGTCCGGGGGATGGGAAGAAGAGTGTGCAGAATGAGCGCGCTCCGTAACGCGTGTATGCCCATGGACCGAGCCAGTGGATGGTGCAGGTGTGCGCGAGGGACGGCGTGGATGCGCCCGGCGCTGAGCAGAGGAATCGCCGAGGGGAGTGATCCCGCGATAGCGGCAGGGGCGGGGAGCCGCAGAGGTCGGTAAGGCAGGATTATTTTGTGTGTCCACGGACTCCCTGAGGGGAGAGAGTGCTCTGTGTGGGGAGCGCGGAAACCGACGATTCCTGACAGTACCCCCCTCTTCAGGAAAGGCCTCAGGACGGTCCATGAACGGTTTCTCTGGAAACTTTTTCCTGAAGGACTTAAGAAGGGCCGGGGCATGAATGTCCTTTAAAGGTACCCAGGATCTCTCTTCAGGGCCAAAGCACTTCCACTGCACCAAGAACTGGAGCTGGCCCCTGGATAGGCGAGAATCCAAAAGAGAGTGAACTTCGTATTCCTTGTTATTTTGGACAGTAATGGGGTCCGGTTTATGAGTCTGATCCGGAAAGAAGTGACTGGAGATGAATGGTTTTAAGAGGGACACATAAAAGACATTGGGAATCTTCATACTGGGTGGTAGTTGGAGCCGGAATTTGTGATTTGTTCACAAATAGGGAAGGGACCCAGGAACTTAGGTGCCAGTTTAGGAGATGGTACCTTGAGGTGGATATTCTTAGAGGAGAGCCATACTGCACCGACACACTTTATTCGAGCAAATACCCAGTATGTAACTGGCAGATACCTGGAATGCGCCGCTCCTCACCTCTGACAAGCCCCGTTGCGTTTGCCTTCCCAGCCTGGGTTCATGCCTGGCTGACGGGCGGCTGATCTGTTAAATGATAATGATTAGGATTTAATAGGCTGCAATGCTTCGGGTGTCTACCAGATGGCATAAATTCATGAATTGTAATGCAGTATATATATATATACTGTGCAGTATTGCAGCCAGCGGCAATAAAATGCTTCAATCCCTGCCTGGAAAATAACCCAATGCACTCGGGCAGAAAACAGTCACAAACCTCAATACACCCGGGTATTCCCGAATTCGTGGGACTAGCCGAGCTCGAATAAAGTGTGTCGCCAGTGTACCAAATCCCCTGGTTTGTAACTGGGCGCCGAACAACGACGACGATCGGCCTGTAGTTTTGATCTGCGGGAGGAATCGAGAAGGGTAGACTGAATCCTGGACCATGCGGTTTGGAGGGAAGAAATGCGTTTATCTACGGCTGGTACTCCAGAAGGGATGTTGGGGATGGGAAGACAGGGAGGGTGGAACCCATATTTTATAAAGAAGGGCGACTCCCGGGTGGCCTAGTTTTTGGCAGAATTGACGGCATACTCTGCCCAAGAAAGGAGTTGAGCCCAATCATCCTGGAAATCGGATATGAAACATCTCAGGTACTTCTCCAGGGATTGATTGATTCTCTCCGAAAGACACACTTCTCCATTGTGGCGTAGAGCTTGTTGGCCCATAAATGAGAGAGCACCATCTTGCTATAGAGAATATGTTCCTCGAGGGTTTGGAAAAAATGAGGATATCATCCAAGTAGATAATCACAAAAGAATTTAATAGATCACAAAAAACCTCATTCATAAAGTCTTGGAAGACTGCAGGGGCATTGCACAACCCAAACGGCATCACCAGGTGGTATACCAATCGGACAATATCTCAGACTAAGAAGGATTTGTTCCACTGAGGAATCCTTTTTGGAAGAATCTGAAATATTGAGTGAGAGATTTAGAAATCGAGGCTACCCTGAGGAACATATTCAATCTGCATTTGAAAGAGCGCTAAACACAGAGCGAGAACACTTACTAAATAAGTCTTCAGACAAACACAAAAACAAGAGATCAAAGGAACCAGATTCAGAAACACCACTGTTTATTACAACATATAGTAATCAGGCAAAATGCATTAAACAAATTGTAGACAAACATTGGAAGGTTTTACAACTAGATAAAGACCTTAACAAATACGTGTCCAACACACCAAGGTTTGTCTACAAAAAGGCAAAAACTTAGGCTATCACTTATCACCGAGTCTATTTGCCTTAGAATCCAGAAACACGAAACTCCCCAAAGGTTTCCATAAATGTGGGAACTGTGCCTATTGCAAGTACGTTACTCCTTTGTCAGAAATTACAAATAAACATACAGGACAGAAATACAGAATCAATCATTTCATGACATGTAACACAAACTACGTAGTGTATAAAATAAATTGTCAATGTGGTAAAATATACATCGGAAGGACGATCCGTCCGTTAAAGATTAGAATTTCAGAGCACTTACGCTCTATCAAAAAGAATAACTTGGAATTACCGGTAGCTAAACATTTTCATGAATGCCCACAAGGTTCGTTAAAAACTTTCACATTTCATGCATTGGAACATATCCCCAAACATACACTGGCGACACACTTTATTCGAGCTTGGCTAGTCCCACGAATTCGGGTATACCCGGGTGTATTGAGGTTTGTGACTGTTTTCTGCCCGAGTGCATTGAGTTATTTTCCAAGCAGGGATTGAAGCATTTTATTCCCGCTGGCTGCAATACTGCACAGTATATATATATATACTGCATTACAATTCATGAATTTATGCCATCTGGTAGACACGCGAAGCATTGCAGCCTATTAAATCCTAATCATTATCATTTAACAGATCAGCCGCCCATCAGCCAGGCATGAACCCAGGCTGGGAAGGCAAATGCAACGGGGCTTGTCAGAGGTGAGGAGTGGCGCATTCCAGGTATCTGCCAGGTACATACCGGGTATTTGCTCGAATAAAGTGTGTCGGTGCAGTATTAGGGGAGGCAATAGAGAATTGATTTTGAATCAGAGAGAAATGTTTTGGATTTATACCCTCGGGTCTCTTACACCCGGGGGTATAAATACCGATTGGGAACTGAAACACTTTTTACAATAAAACAATCAATGGTATTATAAATATTATGTTATGTACATACTATACATAGATCTATACTCCTCTCTATTATAAGGTATATGGTTATCTCTCTGTATCTCTTTGAACCTGATCAATAGAATGTATTATATATTGTTTTCTCTCCAATCTAGTTCTGTGTCATATTAAGCATTATAATTATTGTGTTCCTTTATTAATAACATGTTCTGATGTCCTCTGATAGGATTACATATGTTCACTATTGTTTTTAATATATCTTGCTTGAAAAGAGTTATTAACTATTCAGCAAAGATATTAGTGCAATGCTTGCCCTCATTTGTATAAAGTTTTCACCTCAGGGTTAGTCCACGGGTTGCCATGACTACATAACTATTATGCCAACAAACCACTGTCATGTGCACCGTAGCGACACGTCACTTCCGGTTTCGCATACATCGAAATTCGGTCAGATTTGACTTTTATTTCATTGCCAAAACTTCTGAATAACCCCCCCCCCCCATGAGGTTATATGACGCGCAAACTAATGCCAAACTCAGCCGGCAAATAGTAGTGACTCGCATATCGCGATACGTCACTTCCGGTATACCAAGTGAGTCGCGTCACTTCCGGTTTACAAATTTCACACGGAGGTCCCAAATTAAGGTAATTGGGATCTCTATAAGAGGGCAACCACAGCACACCACACTGTACTCTCCGACGAAGCGCCAGCAAGGCGTGAAACGCGTTAGAGACAGAGGTTTTTTCCTGCACCCATACCTGTCTGCACCATGACTTTCCAATAAAGAACTTTTATTTTCATCATACTGCTGCTGTCCTGTGGATCCGGTTCTTTGCTGTGCGCTGCACTTCTACACCTGTGGCTACCCGAGGCATCACCAGGTACTCATAGTGACCGATGCACATGTTGAACGTGGTCTTCCACTTGTCTCCACTACGGATGCGAATCAGGTTATATGCCCCCCGTAGATAACGTTTAGTGAAAATCAACACACCCTGTAGCCTATCGAAGAGCTCCGGGATAAGAGGCAAAGGGTAGCGATTCTTGATAGTAATCTTGTTTAGGCCACAGAAAACGATGCACGGGCGAAGCGTCCCATCTTTCTTTTTTACAAAAAAGAATTCTGCTCTGGCGGGAGAAGTGGACTTCCGGATAAAGCCTTTTTGGAGGATTTCTGTTATATACTCGTACATGGCCTACGTCTCAGGCAAAGATAAAGGATATGACCTGGCTTTAGGAAAAGGGGCACCCGGAATTAAGTCAATCGGGCAGTTGAAAGGACGATGAGGGGAAAGCTCCTCGGATTTGGCCTTACTGAAGACATCCAGGAACTCCAAATAGATGTCCGGTAGGGTGGCGTCTTGCGGGAGAGCGGTTTCCACGACTGCCAATACCGCAGCAGGTGGAGAAGACAATTCCACCTGGGAGGATCTCCATTGAACGGGAACCTCGGACCTCCAATCGATGATGGGATTGTGCAGTTGCAGCCATGGTAAACCCAGAATGATTTGAACAGAAGGGGAATGGATGACATCAAAAGAAATGAGTTCTAAATGTCTATCATTCATAGAAAGTTCAATGGGAAATGTCTCTAAGGAAATAAAGGCTGGCTGCAAGGGTCGACCATCGAAAGCCTCCAATCCGACCGGAAAGGCCTTCTCCCGGAGTGGAATGTTGTGCTGGTTAGCAAAAGCCTGATTTATGAAATTCCCTCCGGATCCAGAATCGAGGAAGGCCAGAGCGGGGGTTTGAATACTGGCGTACTTTAAGGAGGACAGGCAGTAAGAGGCGTTTGGGAAGGCCCTGTGCGGGAGAGGGAAAAGAAGAGATGGTACCCAGTGAGATTCCCTCATACCTCACTGGGCGTTGGCGTTTCCCGGCCTCAAGGGACAACGCGGTAGGATATGTCCAGGAGATCCACAATAGAAGCACAGGCCCTCGTTTCTGCGATGTAATCGCTCCATAGAAGGAAGTTGATGACTGCTCAGTTGCATGGGTTCCGGAGCGTCCAATGCTGGTAGAACAAGAGCAGGAGACCTGGAATTAGAAGAGATGGAAACAGAAGTACGAGGACGTTGTCGTTCAGCCTGCCTCTCCAGGAGTCTTTGATCCACCCTGCTGCATAAAGCGATTAAGGCCTCCAGTGAGGATGGCCTCTCACGAGCCGCCAGCTCGTCCTTTAAGGATTCCGAAAGACCCTGCCAGAAAGCCACGGAAAGCGCCCCATTGTTCCAATCAGTCTGAGCCGCGATAGTCCGGAACTCCAGAGCATAACGAGCCACTGATCTCCTACCCTGCGAAATGTGGAACAGGGAGGAAGCAGCCATATCACTACGTCCAGGGGTGTCAAAGACTAAACAAAATTCTCTTTTAAAGTTAGGGAAATTGTAAGTGAGTTCAGGATTCAGCTCCCAGATTGGAGAAGCCCAGGCCAGGGCGTCCCCGGTGAAAAGGGAAAAAACATAAGCTACCTTGGTACGATCCGTGGGAAAGCGAGAAGGTGACAGTTCGAATTGTGTCTCGCACTGATTCAAAACCCACTGCATGCAAGTGGGACCCCTGTGTATTTACTGGGCGTAGGGATACGCAACTCCGAAGACCCTGTTCCTTCATGGGAGACAGTGGGAGAGATAACAGAACTGGAGACATTAACCTGGGGAATCTGGACGGTTAAGGTAGCAACCTGTTGGTTAAAAGCGGTGACCTGGTTGTCCAAGAAGGTAAAGTGTTTGGATATGGTAGTTAGGGTATCTTCCACCTCAGGGGGGTCTGGGGCTGATGGGCTCTGCATAATGTAACGCTCGGCCTGCCCACAAGCCAGACGAGACCCCGGGACTGAGGTGGAAAGGAGTAATACCACACACCTAACAGTAAATGGAGGCACAGCCAGAGTGTGGCAGTAGCGTAGATGGTCCGGGTAACAAAAATAGATAAGGTACCGTACTTGATGGTGCAGTATTGTGATTGATATGTGATAAATATCAAGGTGCAGTGTGCTGGATACTCACAAGTGTAGAGTGAGCAATGTTCCCATAAAGGTTTCTTTATGTGTGTCAGCCCGTTGGACCGTCAGACAGGCAAGGGGAATGGTAGGTGCTGGAGACCTTAAGTGAATAATAAAACGGACATAGTGCAGACTGTACGAAATATCTTTAAAAGTAAGTATATGTGCAATACACTCACATGGTTATAAAAGGTAACAAGCGTTTAGATCACCCAGGTTGGATCTCAGCAATGAATGAGCTGTTCTCTGTCCCCCCTCTGCCTCGGCGGGCGTGCGTGTCACCGGTGCGTCTCACCCTAACCGGAAACCGGAAGTGACGTCATCTGCTCCGGGGGACGCCGATCCTGTGGGAGTTTTTTCTCATCAGCCTCACTCTACGCGTTTCTCCGTATTGCGGTTTCTTCAGGAGTGTATGGCTGACATGCTCTAGGAGGATTTTATACGCTATGCTCAGATCCCATTGGTAGACAATTAAGTATGGTGATCAAAATCAGTAATTAGGGCAAGGATTTACAGGTGTAAACAGGCAATATTTGTACAACTCATATCAATTGTATATGAGTATAAACAGACATAAAAGTTATAAGACTCATATCATACATATATGGGTCTTCCAAAAGAATTTTAATAAAATAAACTTAAAATTAACGATATACACAAATTGGTTAAAATAGTTAAAATAATTAAAATAGATTAAATTAACCGCTACGACATGATTAACCCCTAAATAAACTGAGCTAGTCATATAATAACAGGCATGGTGATGTAGTTTATCTAGTGGAGAAAAGACAGACATGTTAGAATCATTCACAGAAAAGGTTTTATGTCGAACTCAAGATTTAAACCTTGGGGGGAAATGGTTTTTAGCTCGAATATCCAGAATGATTCCCTCTTGATTAAATTTAAGTCTCTATTGCCCCCCCTCCAATGGGGCAAAAATTTGCTCTATGGCTTTGAATGAGAAGCTGGCAGGATTGGAGCTATGTGTCAATAAAAAATGGTTCGAAACACTGTGGGTTGTGAGTTTGCGTTTTATATTACCCAGATGTTCTAATATACGCGTTCTAAGCGGGCGTATGGTCTTCCCAATGTATTGTAAGCCACACTCACATTCCGCAAGGTAAATGACATGACTGGATCTACAGTTCAAATGCTGTTTAATTTTATAGGATTTCTGTGTTACATTAGATTTGAAACTGTATACTTCTTTGGAGCTATGCTGACAAGCGGTGCACATTTTACATTCATAAATTCCTTTGGGGGGATCTAGCCAAGTTTGCTTTTTGGCTATTGTATTTCTCAGTGCACTTGGGGACAGGAAATTTTTAATATTAGGTGCTCTCCTATAAACCATTTTTACTCTGGTAAAGAGACTTAAATTTAATCAAGAGGGAATCATTCTGGATATTCGAGCTAAAAACCATTTCCCCCCAAGGTTTAAATCTTGAGTTCGACATAAAACCTTTTCTGTGAATGATTCTAACATGTCTGTCTTTTCTCCACTAGATAAACTACATCACCATGCCTGTTATTATATGACTAGCTCAGTTTATTTAGGGGTTAATCATGTCGTAGCGGTTAATTTAATCTATTTTAATTATTTTAACTATTTTAACCAATTTGTGTATATCGTTAATTTTAAGTTTATTTTATTAAAATTCTTTTGGAAGACCCATATATGTATGATATGAGTCTTATAACTTTTATGTCTGTTTATACTCATATACAATTGATATGAGTTGTACAAATATTGCCTGTTTACACCTGTAAATCCTTGCCCTAATTACTGATTTTGATCACCATACTTAATTGTCTACCAATGGGATCTGAGCATAGCGTATAAAATCCTCCTAGAGCATGTCAGCCATACACTCCTGAAGAAACCGCAATACGGAGAAACGCGTAGAGTGAGGCTGATGAGAAAAAACTCCCACAGGATCGGCGTCCCCCGGAGCAGATGACGTCACTTCCGGTTTCCGGTTAGGGTGAGACGCACCGGTGACACGCACGCCCGCCGAGGCAGAGGGGGGACAGAGAACAGCTCATTCATTGCTGAGATCCAACCTGGGTGATCTAAACGCTTGTTACCTTTTATAACCATGTGAGTGTATTGCACATATACTTACTTTTAAAGATATTTCGTACAGTCTGCACTATGTCCGTTTTATTATTCACTTAAGGTCTCCAGCACCTACCATTCCACTTGCCTGTCTGACGGTCCAACGGGCTGACACACATAAAGAAACCTTTATGGGAACATTGCTCACTCTACACTTGTGAGTATCCAGCACACTGCACCTTGATATTTATCACATATCAATCACAATACTGCACCATCAGGGAATTTTCTTCTGTTTTTTACATGACATTGCGCTTCCTGATGATCTTCACTTCTTCACTGTCCACGGGATCGAGAGAACGACCCCACACTGGGTTAAGCAGCATTAATTCATGTTTGTATAAGTATCACATTTTTTCACATATGTGTTTATAATTTTCGAGCGCCACCTTTTGATATATTTGCCTGTCACAAGGTACCGTACTTGCCTACTCCAGCGGTGGAAGGTAAAGTCCGTATGCCAATGGTCATGGGATGGGGAGAGCAGCGTAGTAGAGTGTCCGTAAGCCTGGGTCATGGAGTGGAGAGAGCAGCATAGTAGATTGTCCGTAAGCCGTGTCCAGGGGATATAGAAGTCTGCAAGGTAGAAAGTCCAAAGCCAAATCCAAGGGGATCCAGAGAGCACCGTAAACGAAGTCCAAAGCCAAAGGTCAAAATCCAGGGAGGTCAGCAGAATATCCAGGGACAGGAACAGGAACTGAAAGAGAGAAGGGGCCAGGCAACAGCAGACAGCACCAAGGTACAGAAGCTATGCAGAGCAAGGTGGAAATGGTGAAGGGAGACTAAATAGGGGGCTGGGACCTATCAGAGGAATGGGAGGGACGGAGGAGCGGCCCGAAGGAGGATCTGATAGGGGAGAAGTGTCTGGGAGGCTGGGGCCTATCAGAGTTAAGGGAGGGACGGAGGAGCGGCCCGAGGGAGGACCTGATAGGGGAGAAGTTCCTGGGAAGCTGGGACCAGTCAGAGCAAGGGGAGGAGCGGAGGAGCGGCCCGGGGAAGGATCAGATAGGGGAGAAGGGCCTGGGGGGCGGACCTGACGGAGCAGGGGCAGGGAAGCGCGTGATGCGCGCCGCGTCAGAGGAGGCGGAGTCAGGCGCCCGGCGCCAGCAAATGGAGGTCTGTGTGCGCGCGCACCCGTAAGGGTGACGAGCGTGACCAGGAAGTGCGGGTGCAGCCGTGGAGGCGTCCGCTAGGAGTGAGGGACGCCACCGGGGAGCTTGGGCGGCACAGATCAAAGGTAAGGATGCGTTGGAAGCGGGTGTACCCGCAGCGCGGATCCTTACAGTTAGCTGGCAAAAGGTAATTGGATACAGGTAATTGTTAACCAATACCTGACACCCAATGTTAGGGTATAGTGCTTAAATCCCATATAAACGAGAGTAAGCTCTATGCCCAAGGTTGTTCGTGTTGTTCGTGACTACATCTGAAAGATACCTGATGCCTTGATGAATTGCTAATCCAGATCCTGATTACTTCATTGCCCCATTCCCTAAGTAAGTGTATATATTCTGTGTGTTATTTGTTCAATATTGTGTGTTCACCTTCCCTGAAGGAATAAACTTTCTTTGTCATATCACAGTCGCATTCAATTCAACCCAGTTATTTTGGTGTACAGTATATTATAACCCTGTAAGCTATTGTGACACATAGGTCAGCCCAGTTGTGGACCAGGGAACTATCTGTCTGTCCTTCCTTGGTTCAGCCCCATGTGTGAGACTCAGGAATCCCCCCTTCCTGTCTCTGAACAGACTATTTCACAGAGCTGTTATTAGCAGGTGGGGTTGATTGCACCAGAAATTAACAAGCACGCTGCTGGATTAGAGGCAAGCCTGATTAACAGGGACAAGACCCTTTTACATACCTCCCCTGTTTGTGGGAAGCTCAGGCTTAACATGTGTCACGGTAGCTTTGTGTCAGGGTTATAATACACACCAGGGCACAATAATAACCTCTCTTATCTCTGGGTTGAATCGAATGAGACGTGTGGTATAATAAAGAAATTTTATTCCCACAAGATGGTGGACACGCAGAATATACAAATAACAGAAAAGATATTAACCATTTACGTGGGGAAGGGGCCAAGATGAAGCAATCCGCAGATAGCAATTCATCAAACAGGATACAGTTCATGAACCAATACGAACTACAACTGGAATAGAGCTTACACTCTCTTTTATGGAGTTCTGCTCCTATTCCCTACCATTGGGTCGCTGTCACTGGACCCAACAAACCAGTGACACCTCCCATGGGAATCAGTAATGTACCAGCCCACAAGTAGGTTGACACATGCGGCTAGCGCAACCCCTTCTCGCGGCCCCCGAGGGTCGGACCCTAAATGGGTCGTGATAGGAAGTCCCTAGGAGTCATGGGCAAAAGGAAGCGGCGCTCCGGCGCCTGAGTTATGCAGTGTAACACCTTTTGAACTTGACCGTGAGCTACTTCCCACGGTCATTAAGTGATTGTAGCTTTTCCTTTGAAGTGGTTTTGGCAGTCGCCCAGCTCCGCTACAATGTATCACTTCATCCTTCGAGAGCGCACTCTAAGCATTTGCCATAGGAAAGCATGGCGCCATTGACTTACAATGGCAGAACTCCGCTCATGCATTCCTATGGGCAAATACCACCACAGACTATAATGGCGGAGCTCCGCCATTCATTTCAATGGGGAAAAACTCCCCATTGACTTCAATGGAGAAACTCCGCTCATCCTCTCTGGCGCCATCTGCTGGCCGGTCGTGATATAGGGCCAAAACTGTCTCAATCTCCATTCACGTATGGAGATCCAATGGCGACCTATGGGACCGTGCCGGCAGATGCTACCTGAGTATGGGGGAGGGGCACAAAGGGTAATAGACATATACACCATTAACCCTTGCCCTCCCGACCTGTTCTCAGTGTAACCTGCGTGGTACAACACTCTAAATGTGGGAACATGATAAACCAGAGGGATACATTTGGGTTGTGAAGCGGGCAACATGTGTACTACAGGTAAATTTCTGGTTAACCCCTCAATTCCCAGATGGCTGAACGGGGTGCCTAATGGGGGTGACACCTTTATTACTGGCTTGGCACCCCTCTACGGTCACACCATGGCCGATGCCAATCCTTCCACTTTCATTCAAGATATCTCTGTGTCTTGAATGAGAGTGGATGGAGGAACAGAACCCTCAGTCCCGCTGGGATTGGAGCCTTTTCTCCAGTTTATTTGTGTCTCCTCCCGAAGTTGCTTGAGATCAGCACTCCTCAGTCGCTCGCGGAGGACTTTTTCCAAGTCAAGTCTTTTTACTGAGTGCGCGGTCATGAGATTTCCCTTGCGTCGGGCGCTCCTCTTTGTGTAAGCAGACTGTATGGCAACAGTTGCAGAGCATTTGAGAGTAGCCCTTTGAGTTTTCCGCTCTTGAATCTGTCCTTCTGCACTTTTTCCACTCCATGGAGTTGTCAGTTCATCTTCTTTGGGATTGAGTTGCAATTCCATCTCCACTTCCAGAGAACGTCCCATCTTTTCAGCTTCATCCGCTAAGGATTCTTCTGGTTTTGATTCTGCGCGTATACTTTTTTTTGTTGCCTGTTGGGTGGCTGAAGGTTTAGCTAGTGCTTGTTTAGGTGGTTCAGACTTTGCAACCTTGTTATTCAGATGAGCGATGTTCCCAGCTCTCACTGTACCCTTTACTTCAGGGGTTTTAGTTGCTGTGGGATACTGACGCTTGGGCAGGGTCAATACCATTTCTTGTAGTACTGTACTCTCATCCGCGAGAGATCCCTGTTTCTTGAGTGCATCCTGCAATTCTCCTCTCAGGGTGTTCATCTCCTCACCGCACTTTCTCTGAGCTTGCTTCCACATTTTCATTATATTGTGAAGCACCGTGACTTTCTTTGCTCGTGCCACAGTTACTTGTCTCAGTTTTTGAACCTTCTTGTGCTCCCTCTTGTTCTGAGTCACCTGGGCTCTAAGCTTGGTCTCTATCGATGCTTTGGTGATGCTCAAGGTAGCCTTCAGTTTCTCATGCTGCTTTGCGGGGACATACTGGGTAATTAGACGTTCTTGCAGTACTTGTACTTCTTTAGCAGCCTGCAGATTTTCTTCCTTCAGAGTTTGCTGCTTCTCCTCGGCATTCTGGAGGTGCGTACGCAGACCTTACAGTTGGTTCTGCAGTCGGTGCTCTGCTTCAAACTTTTCATCTTACAAAAGTTTCTTTATTTTTTGAAGCTCGTGCAGCTTTTCATTTTTTTCATTGATGTGGTCTGTCAAATAAGAATTTTCTTATTTCAGTCTTAAATTGTCTCTTTTTGCAGTCTCTGTAATATTCAGGGCCTCCTTGTAGTCCCCATTCCATTTAAGCACTTCAGCTTTGATACTCCTGGTCTCCTGGCGTGAGACTTCCATCTCTAGGTTGAGGGTCAGAAGCTCCTTCTGAGAGACTTTAAGATACAAATTAAGGATAGTTTTTTTGAGAGATGTCCAGTTCCTTAGTGAGACTGTGAAGTTCCTTTTTAGAGACTTCCAGTCCTGTGTGGCAACTGCCGAACTGCCTTGGTGTGAGGAATCCAGTGCTGTGCGCAGAGTGTGAACCTCCTTCTGGGATATGTCCACCTCTGTCCAAACACTGTTGACCTCCTGGTGTGTGGCATTCAGTTCTATGCGGAGAGTATGAACCTCATTCTGAGAGACTTCCACCTCTCTATGGCACTTGCGAACCTCTTGCTGAAAGACTGTAATCTCCTTCTGTTCCTCCTCATACTTCTGCTGCAGATTAGCAATCATTCTATCAGATTGACTCTGCTTTTTATCCATGGCGGTAATAGTAGCGTTTGCAGTATCTAGCTCAGTCTTGAGATTGTCCAATTCTGTCCTGGCCAAAGAGTAAATTGTGAGCACATTCTTCTGTAGCTCCACGTTATTTTTCTGTAGCTCTGAGTAATTATCTTTCTTCAGTTTCAATTGTTCACGGAGCATATCACAATCATACCTGGCAGCTTGCAGGACAGCTTCAGGGCTGGTCAAGGGATCGTCACTCATTGGTTCTGGTTCCACTTCCCTGGTATGGTTGGTTGAGGGTTTCTCACTATTAGCACCGGACCGACACTTCTTTGGGGTACATGACGTCTGCCTTGGGCCCTCTGCATATTCGGTCATCCGCGGGACGAATTCTCCATTCTCTCTAGGCTGTAGGGCATCTCGGTCCCCCTTTTCCTCCACGGGATCTGTGGACATGTCTGTTCCTTCCATGGTAAGTGAAGACCCACTTTTCTTTTTCCGCCTTTTTATTTTGGATTACTCCGTCCCATCAGGGATATTGGGGTCTCTGTATTTATTTGAAACTTCAGCTGCTTCACTGTATCCGCCATGTTTTCCTTGCAGTTGCGTTAGGTGATGTAAATATTCAGAGATCTGCTGCTCCCGCTCTTGCTCCTATCGATCACCTTCATCATCATAGAGAGGGGTCTTTTTGGTTCGTACCGAGTTCAGGCACCCCCACCATTCTTGGGGTGTTTTGTGGGGGTAACTCAGTTTGGGTTCCCCATAAGAGATGTCTTCCTCCGTATTGGACTGGAAGGGCCACTCTTCTGTGGGGTTGGGTTCATTACAGGAACGCCACATCTTGTCCTCCTTTTTGGGGCTATCAGGTGTATTTTTCTGTCTGACCTCGGGAGGCGCTATTGCAGCTGTTGTCACTGTATTCGCTAGAACCACAAATTGTGGTAGTCCTACAAGTGCGCAGAGTTTGCTTGTAGAGTTCGTAGCTCTCACAGGCATCACTGTAGGCTTTTTCTTCTTTACTTTGGTATGTTTTACAACATCAGAGACACAAGGTGATTCTGGCGTAACAGCCAAAAGTGGGTCCCAAACAGTTAGTATTAAAATATTCCTTTATTGATCCATCTAAAAAAGTGGAGGCACTAACCCACTTTTTTAGATGGATCAATAAAGGAATATTTTTAATACTAACTGTTTGGGACCCAGTTTTGGCTGTTGCACCAGAATCACCTTGTTTCTCAGATTTACCTCTCTACTCCAGGCTGCACGCTTACCAGGACTTCAGAATTAAGAGATTTCTGTGAGTACTTTCTTATTCATGATTGCTCAATGTGAGTCCAGGGACCATCCCAATGAGGGTTCGATAGGTTTTTTTTAGCCTTACACCTTACCCTTCAGGGTACATTGGCCCACCTGGGGACTTTACTACTTTCAAGAAGATTATCCATATCCCTATCCAGTCCTGTTTTATGCATATATATTGAAGGGATTCAATGCTGAAGCGCCTTTGTCACTTGGAAATGGGACTGTTTTACAACATCAGCAGTACTGTGCACGCATTCTTTCTCATCAGTGATACTGGAAACTTCTAGTAAAACTTCTGTACCTCCTTGGGTCCACAGCGCATTGCTTGCTGCTGTACTTTCTTGGTTAATTGAAAAAAATAGTCCTCTGGCTGCTGGCCTTTTTCTGGAACCACGGAGGGGCCATCCTCATCATCTAAATTAGGCCTGAAGGGACACTGCTCCATGTGGCTGGGCTCTTTACACCAGGATGGGCGGCCATTTTAAATTCCCAGGTTTTTTTTGCAGCAGTGGTGGGGTAGACTCTGGTCACAGCATCAGTTCCTTGGGTGGGTCACCATCTGTCACCGTCCTCCCAGTCCACCTGTGGCATTGTGGCTTTCTTCAGTGCAGTGTAGTTTTCCTGCTGGGATATGTAGCCCTTTAAATCTGGTCAATGCTGCATGTGATTCTTTGCTTTGTTGCTCAGGCTGTTTGCAGGAACTGTATGCAGGCAAAAGCACAAAAATTTTCACAGGCAATCTCCGGGGCCCCTTTGAACTTCAAGGGTCACCTCTCATCCCACTTCTTAGACCATATGTAAGAGGATGTGTGCAGAGGTACGCAATGGAGACTGTTTAAAGTGAAACTAAAATTATGGGAGGTGCATGCGCGGTGGCTAGGTGTATGGATGCCTAAGTAAGATGCTCCGTCCCTACCGACATAATTATATAATTATAAACATCAATAAAACCAGTGAACCGCAGCGAAAAGCTGAAATTCAGTCACTGGAGCCCCCAAGGATGCCAAAGAGAGCTGTATCTCGCAAGAGAACCTCAGTGGTGACCGACTACTTCCAAAAAAGTGAGCCGACGCAAGGGAGCGGAGGGGAGGACAGCAGGCAAATGGCGGGCTCTGACTCAGAGAGCGAAAGGTCCACAAGCAGACCCGCGAGCAGAGCGGAGGTCTCGGACCAAGACTGGGTCACAAGAAAGGACATGAAAGTGTTCTGTACAGAGATGAAGACCTTTCTCCAGAAAGAACTTTGGGAGCTCAGAAAGGATATTGATAGCATAGGTGAAAGAACCAACACTCTTGAAAGTAAAGTAGATGCACACACTAGTTCAATACAAAAAAATGAGAAATCCACGGCCCAATTATATAAAATGATTTCAGACATGCAGGACAGACAGGACGACCCTGAGAACCGGGACCGGCGTAATAACATCCGCCTGCGGGGGGTCCCAGAGTCGGTGTCGGACCCAGAGGAGTTTGCCCCTGGTTGGCTCCTGCATATGCTGCCGGATAAGACCGAAGCTGAACTGCAGTTTGACAGATGTCACCGGGCACTGCGATCCAGACCACAACAAGGGGATCCGCCGAGGGATATAATCATTAGGCTGCACTACTTTAAAATAAAATAAAGTATTTGCCAAATCGCCAGAGCCACTAAATCCCTGGAATTTGAGGTAGTGAAACTTCAGGTATTTCAGGACCTTGCCCCGCAAACCCTGTCGAAAAGGAGAGCCCTGTCGGCAATAACCAGAGCCCTGCATGATAATGGGTTCCGTTACAGATGGCTGTTTCCATTCGGACTAATGGTAATAAAAAATTCACCCTGAAGCACATGGAGGGGAGAGCAGAGTTCCTAAAGAAAATTGCATACCTGTCTCTGCCCTGGGTCTTGAGCAGCAGCGTCCAGCAGAGGATCCAGACCCGGAGACGTCTTGGAGGCGTGTGGGGCAGACGGGGAGCAAACACCAAGCATAAGCTTCCCTCCGGTGTCAATCATCCCCAAAGCATGGACTTAAAGGAGCCATCCCCGGCGCGGAACTTCATCCAATGCAGGCTGTGAGTAACGGGTCCCTCTGGTGGCGGGAAGGGAGCGTAGCGGGCATTTTAACCTTACCTTGAGGAGTACGAGGGAGAAGAAGTCCCCTGGTGGCGGGAACCAGCAGCAAGGCCATCTTGGTAGCAGCAGGCCCTGATGGGGTGATGCGGCATGGCGGCGCTGACAAAGCTGGATGAAGGATCGGCTGAGAGAGCCCTCTAGTGGCAGGAGTGAGCAATGGGCCCGGCTGGCCTCCGGAGCTTCTCCGAGAGGGGAGCAGACGGGAGCAGGAGACCCACCGGCGGAGAGCAGGGGAGAATGGCGAGATCCGAGAGAGTTGTGGCGGCCCCAATAAAATAATTTAATAAGTATCCCACTCATGAGGGGGAGGGGAGGAGGGAGAGGGGGGGGAAAGAAAGACGGGGACGTCAGGTTTCTAGTGATTGTGGGAACCATACAAAGCTCAGCCAATAACGCCGGCTACGGTCTATGCCCCTTGTGAGCAGGACCCGTCTTTCCTTAAGAAGTTCTTCCACACATTAAAGTTAGTGGCTAGAGGAGATATAATACTAGCAGGAGACTTCAATGTGGCATTTAATCCGAAAATGGATAGATCAGGCCCATACAAACCCAACAAGAGAAGTTACATAGAAGCCTTGCAAGGAGGGCTGGTTGAGAGTCAACTGGTAGACATCTGGAGGGAGATGCATCCGTTAGAAAGGGACTATACTTTATTCTCCCATCCCCATTCCACCTACAGCCGAATCGATTACTTCTTTGTCTCTAGCAGACTGGTCCCGAAGATCCCCCATTCAGGGATCCATGATATTTCATGGTCAGATCATGCGCCCATAGAGCTACGGTGCACTCAAAAATTCCTGGACAGACCGGGAGCAAACTGGAAACTTAACGAAGCCCTTTTAAAAGTTCCAGAGTTGGAACAAGTAATTGGCAGAGAAATAGATCCATTTTTCAAAATTAATACTGGTAGTGTTCGGTCCCATTCAGTTCTATGGGAGGCACACAAAGCAACCCTGAGAGGGACCCTAATTAAGCTAGCGGTGAAAAGAAAGAGGGAGAGAAACGAGAAAATTGCCACCCTGAAATCTAAACTAAGGGAACAGCTACTCAAACATAAACAGGGTCATAACTCGGCTCTTCTCAAAGACATTCATAATAATAGAATTGAGCTTAATTTAGTCTTGACCTCCCAGGCAGACAACACACTGAGTTGGTCTAAGAGGCTATTTTATGACAAATCTAACAAACCAGATACCTTGCTTGCTAACAAATTGAGGAACAGACACCCAAACTATAGCATACGGGAGCTGAGGCTAAAAACAGGCGTCACTACAGCTAACCCAAAACTTATAGTGGAGGAATTCAGGAGCTTTTATGAGGATCTGTATAACGGCGAAAAGGTGGCACATAACGGTAAAATGAAAAGGGCTCTGAGGGATTTCCTGAAGAGCTCACAACTGCCAAGATTGAAGGGATCGGAGAGGGGAATACTAGAGGCTGACTTTACGATAGAGGAACTTAACTAGGTTATTCATGACCTTAAACCATCAAAGGCTCCCGGGCCAGATGGATTTTCGAACCTATACTATAAAATATATATTAAGCTTCTGGGACCACATCTCCTCAGAATGTTTAATGCAGTGCTGGAAGGTGCCGCGTTCCCGGAACAGATTCTCCAAGCGTCCATTTCAGTAATATATAAGCCTGGGAAAGACCCATTAGATTGTTAAAGCTACAAGCCCATATCACTTATTAATACCGATATCAAAATTTACGCCAAATTATTGGCCAACAGATTAAGTCACATCCTGCCCAGACTCATACACGCAGATCAAGTCGGGTTCATTAAGAGTCGACAAGCCGCAGATAACACCCGACGGATTATTGATCTGATAGATATAGCCAATACACGTAAGATTCCAGTTATGGTGTTGAGTCTGGATGCAGAAAAAGCCTTTGACAGGATTGACTGGCCCTATCTGACAGCCACGCTTGGAAAGTTTGGGTTCGGGGACAGAGTGAGTAATGCGATCCTGTCATTGTATAGAGGTCCGGCTGCAAAAGTAATACACCAGGGTTTCCCATCGGATCTCTTCAAAATTAAAAGTGGCACCAGACAGGGGTGTCCGTTATCCCCACTTTTATTTGCAATGTGCATGGAGCCTTTTGGCAGCCCAAATCAGAAATAACCCTGATGTACGGGGAATTGAGACCGGCACACAAACGCACAAAGTCACACTCTACGCGGATGATGTGTTGCTGACGATCTCGAGTCCTCTTACCTCTTTGCCGAACCTTTTCAACTTGTTAGGGAAATTTCATAACATCTCAGGCTTTAAGATTAACCAATCCAAGTCTGTAGCGCTGAATATAAGCCTCCCGAAAGAGACAGAAAAGTTGATACAGATCAACTTCAATTTTAATTGGCCGAACCAAGGAGTGAAATATTTAGGAGTGCTCATTCCCAAAGAGTACAACGGTATCTACCAAGCAAATTATCCCAAGCTGATCCGCGATCTAAAAGATGACATTAGGAAGTGGACGGCTTTCAAAATATCTTGGATCGGCAGGATATATAGCATAAAGATGAATCTCCTCCACACATCCTTTACTTGTTTCAGACACTACCGGTGCTACTTAGACTGAAGGACATACTCTCACTTCAGTCTGCTATATTCAAATTCATATGGGATCGGGAAAAAGCCGAGAGTAAAGGGTATGATTCTAAAAAAAACAACATTGGCGGGAGGGCTGGCGGTACCTTGTTTGCTATCCTACTACAAAGCGGAACAATTATGCCAAATCTCCCAATGGCACACAAGCCCTGATTCGAAGAGATGGGTTGCATTGGAGAGTGAAGCTTGCTCCCCAATAGAGTTGAAAAGCTTGATCTGGTTACCCAAAACAGCCTTGAAGCTGATAAAAAAAAGCCGCTGGCCTCAATGGCTAACTCGCTGGCTATCTGGGAGGCCAACAAATTTAAGAGCACACTTTTATCTAGAGGAACGCTGATGACCCCGCTATGGGGCAACCCAGATTTTGCTCCAGGCTAGTACAGAAAGGAATTTACAATTTGGAAACAATTGGGCATACATAGACTTCGAGATCTGGAGGGGAGAAAAGATTTTAAGCCCTTTGAACAAATTTGAGCGGAAAAGAACCTCCCCCCCTCAGAGATATTTAGATACCTCCTACTGCGAGCATTTTATAATAGTGTTACCCCTAGACCCCCATTAAGCATGTTTGAAAAGCTCTGTCTAGTTGAGACTGATACCCGGGGACTCACATCGCAATTGTACAGAGAAGTGATCGGTTCAGGGGTAAAAGTTGACCACAAATTGAAATACATGGACCAGTGGGAGAAGGATTTAGGTGAAATATTGGATGAAGAGGAATGAGCTAAGATTATTACGGCAACTGCTAAGAGTTCTATCCGCACGACATTAAGGGAGAACGCATATAAAGTGTTAATGCGCTGGTATCACACTCCCTTGAAATTATCTAAATTTGTACCAGGGTACTCCCCGCTGTGCCGTAGACAGTGCGGAGAACAGCTGACCTGTTACATATGCTGTGGTCTTGCCCGCGGATTAGACCGCTATGGCGAGAAATTAGAGATTGGCTCGAGAGGATTCTTAACCTCAAAATCCCTTTGGACCCGTGGCGGTTCCTACTGAACAGGCCGACACTGGGATTGAATAAATCAAGTAATAAATTGGTTGCCTATTTCGAAACAGCAACACGGTGTGAGATCGCAGCATTATGGAAACAACCCGAAATTCCATCAATTTCCAAGATTCGGAACAGAATTTGGTTTGTATGCCAGATGGAAAAATTAACGAGTTTAGTTAATGACACTGGCGAAATTTACCTAAAAACCTGGACGCCTTGGTTGGCCCAGACGGACATCCTGGAAGTAGAGAGAGATACCATCCTGCTATGATAGTTGCAGATGCGTTCTCCCTTGATAGGGGCCCGAAGTAGGTGTTACAAGTGATATTTAGCGACCTGAGCGCCCTCTGCGAGTGATCAGAGCTGGAGACTAGTCCCCCCATCCGATGAGAGAGCCCAGACAGGATCAGGGCTATGGTGAAGCTCGGAGTCGGGGATATCAAATATCAATCGACCCGGCGGGAGAGTGCCCGTGCCACACCCCCTACCCCCCCCCCCACCCCCTTCCTTCCTGTTTCTCCCTTTTCCCCCACTCTTTTTGGATACGTGTTTAAGTAGAATGAAATGTTTTGGTACAATTTATTCAGATGCTATGACTGTACATGTATGCTTTTGAAAAACACAATAAAACCAAAGTTATAAAAAAACAAACAAAAACAAGAATCTTGGAACCTTTGCGACTCATAGAGAAGGGTGACCTTATTCATCCAGTGTCAAATCATTTTTCCTGCTGTAGCTCTGGGAGGGCCTCATGCAGTAAGCGTTGATAAGGGAAATATGGCCATGTTATAGCCAAAATTGGGTTTGAGATTCAGTAAGCGCCGATAAGTGCTTCATATCGCCAGGTTTCGGAGCCGATAATTTGGTTATGGCCAGTCGCCTGCCGATAAGCCTGTTTTCGACACTGATCGCCACTTTTTTAAATCGGCTGGATTCAACAAAAAAAAACAGCTTATCGGGGCTGATCGGCACTACGAAATTGAGATGTTATGGCCGATTTCTCCCGCCAACTAAAGTTGGCATTTTGGACGGGAGAACGATCGCTAAGGCTGCCGGAACGGCACTTAGAAAAAAAAAATCTTCTGTACATCAATGGAAGTCAATGGAGCGGGGACGTATAACAGTATAGTACTGTTTACGTTTCATTGCTCACAATACAAGGGGGATTTGCATTACAGTGTGGGGGCATTCCCTGCATTGTGTCACAGCTGACGTGTCTTATTTGCATAACATTCGACTTTTACATGTTTTCAGCATTTGCGGGTCACATTACTCATCATGTGATGATGTGGCAAGGGAAAATACTATACTACACTCTTAAAGGAGAACCTCACATCATATCACACATTTTACTCAACTCAGCGACAATTATTTACATGATGTCACACATGTCACACATGTCACACATACACAGTATATTCATCTTCCTTTACATTACACAATGCTTGTAATGTGACACGCATCTTTAAACGTTCATGTACATCTGTATTCTCATGTTTACATATACTTTTGGGTCCTCCCTATTTTCATGACGTCACTTATTGGACGCTCAATCACATTGCATGTTTACATTGTAACCGTTGCATTACAAGCACTTCAACCTAACTTATACACACATGTACAGTAATTCATCATTGGGACACCTTGTAAACTCATTCTATACCAACTATCCTCCTTACACAAATGCATGCATATGCACACGACTATTCATTGTTGCCAACATGTCACAATAACATGGATAATTACACATGTTACACAAAACTTTTCCCACGTCAATCTCAGCCTTTTTGTCTCATTACATGACTGACTCTTGCGTTCACAAGTGTTACATGCATTGCACATGCAACTATTTATTTGCAAGCAATCTTTGTACAAAGCTTCACGTCACATCATTGCCAAATATCATCATTCCCTGCAGAATACACACAACAAATACTTAGAACAACAAGTGCACACAGCTTGCCACAGAAGTACTTTATTATGTTAATGTAACACCTTGCATTTTACTATGTCACCTGACATCATCACATACCTATTTAAAGGACGCACATTACCTGCTCATTCACAGCTACTCATTTCAAAATGTTGCGAATGTTTAGGAGACGCAGGAACATTCTTTTCTATGACATGCTTGATGATCAAGAGAATCATATAGGGCAAGGTAGGGACACACCGAGGGACAGTGACAGTGACGCGGATACGACAGGGACAGGG
The DNA here is from genome assembly GCF_040206685.1 of Ascaphus truei. Lineage (NCBI taxonomy): Eukaryota > Metazoa > Chordata > Amphibia > Anura > Ascaphidae > Ascaphus > Ascaphus truei. The sequence continues at coordinate 292,399,379 of NC_134484.1, forward strand.
AGAGGGACAGGCCGAGGGACAGGTAGAGGGACAGGAGATCAGAGGAGAAGACAGAGGAGACAACTTGTGCCTCGTCCGCGTCTGTACAGGGAGAGAACCCTGTTAGATGGGATGAGTGAGGAGGAGATTGTAAGTCGCTATCGTTTGAGTTCAGCAGCAATCTTAGCTCTTTATGAGGAGATAAGGGGGGATTTAGATTTTTTCACAGCCAGAGGTCGTGCAGTCCCTGGGCTTGTTAAAATGCTGTGCTCATTACATTATCTTGCTTCCGCGTCATACCAGACAACTGTGGGCATAGTGGGCGGGGTCTCGCAATCTACATTCTCGCGGGCCTTGACCCAGTTTCTCTATGCACTCAATAGACGCGCTAGGAATTATATTCATTTTCCTACAGAGGCGACAGAGTGGCTGGAAGTCAGGACTGGCTTTTATAATATAGCAGGGATACCATCTGTGCTGGGTGCAATCGATTGCACACATGTTGCTTTGATTGCACCTAGTCAGAGTGAGCATGTGTACCGCAATCGGAAGCACTACCATTCACTCAATGTACAGGTGGTATGTGATGCGACGATGAGGATAATGCATGTGGTACCCAAGTTCCCTGGTTCCAGTCACGATTCCTCTATCCTGAGGAACTCTTCAGTCTTCCATGCGTTCGAAGAGGGACATTTTGAACCTGGTTGGCTGCTGGGTGAGTACATATTTACATGTTCTAACACAAAACACATGTTGATTTAGGAATGTTGGCATTGTACAATTTGATCACTAATGTCAGCTTATGTGTGCTCCATTCATTATAGGTGACTCAGGATACGGAATTAGGCCGTGGCTCTTGACTCCGGTGCTAAACCCTCAAACTGAAGCAGAGGACAGGTACAATGCAGCCCATATATCTACAAGATCTGTTATAGAGAGGACATTTGGCCTACTCAAGACCAGGTTTAGGTGTCTGGACAGAACTGGTGGGGCTCTTCTATACAAGCCTCAAAAAGTGTCTGATATTATCCTTGCCTGTTGCATTTTGCACAATGTTGCACTCAGGCACAATGTACAGTCAGACCTAGCTGAGGCTTTGGTAGACGAGCATCCCACCCATGTAGCTGCTGAAAATGAACAAACAGCCAGTGGTGGCCAGACACGACAGAATCTCATCAATTCATTTTTTTCTTGTAAGTACAAACTCATATGTTCCTAGTACTACTTTTATAGTTTAATTATGTTATATTAACAATAATGTTTCTTTATATAACCTTCTGTTAGGACACAGATGAATATGGGTTGCACACCTTTCTTTTCTCTGCTGTGTGCACAAAGGGATGTGGCACCGGTATGTTATTGTTGCACAGGTTATATAATCCCTCTTCAATTGTACTTTAGTTGTGTGTATGTGAATACAACTTGGGTAACAAAGCAATAATATTTTAGCATTGTGTTATTCCTTATGCTAAGACAAAACACATATTATGCCCATAATCATTCATGCTTCTAGTATGCTTACATACAATGTTATTGGTGCAGTGTAACATGTACATCCAGATGATGTGTACACCAGGCTGATTTACATTTTGAATGTCATGAAATATACATGGTGTTGTACATTTAACACCAAATACACACTTTGCTGTGTTGTTTACGGTACTGAAGATGGCATGTCAATGTTTGCAATTTATATATTGTTCCTTTGCATTATAGGTATATCTCCAGTATGACTGATCATGGTATGTATATTTGCTGACATCTCTCATAAGATGTGGCTACCTCAATCTTCCTATAATTATTGGAACTAAAAACCCAACATATTGGTTTAAACACAAATGTTACATATATGTACTTTCTGTATCATGTATATGCATTTAGCTACTCTTGAGCTTTCATGTGCATTGTATTACAAAATGATTACTCACATTTCATCACATTTTATGTATGTTTCCTTATAATTTCCATTAATGTAATATAGAGGTGGTTGGAGAAAAGGGGATAGCTGTACTTATTTGTTTACTTACGGGAGCACATTCATCACTAGCATAGACACACTTTTTATGACAACTGTTTGTGTCTCTATCAATTGGTGTAGGATCCATGTATAACACCGACAAATGATAACACCAGCTTTATTATGGTAGCTTATATCATCATATTGACTATACTATGTATTTCTAAACGATTAATAAACACAGTAAACTATAGTTAGTTAGGTTAATGAAATATACACAGAAACGTACTTCATAACATGATGGTGATGTCATATTCAGAACATCATGCATTGGAGGGGACCATAACATCTGGCCAGTAACATTATTTGCTACAGTCCCAAACCATTTTATCTACATACCCATGTAACAAGAGATTTTAAAAATAAATGGCTACTTGGTTGTAAGTGTCCTTTACATTGGGAGAAGGAGTGGCTCACTGAGTAAAGACACACACTGGCACTGATAGTTTGAAGCAGGGGAGTCTGGTTCAATTCCCGGTGTGGGCTCCTTGTGACCTTGGCCAAGTCACTTTATCTCCCTGTGCCTCATGCGGCAAAAAAACATTTGTACGTTCCACGGGCCAGGGACCTCAGCCTGAAACATGTGTCTGTAAATCGCTGCGTACAACTAGCAGCCCTATACATGAACATGCTCATATTATTATTATTATTGTTACATAGTTTCGACAGTCATACGTTCCATTACATATTATAATACACAAATGTGTTAGCAGAGTGGGAATGGTTGTTATATATAAAACACACCATGTCATAAAATGTTAGTAGTCATTAAAGAACACTCAATAAAAATTCATGAGGCACTCTTTTGCAACATCATTATGTTAATTAAGTGCTTATGCAATATAGGCATAAGGGTATCACATTTTTAATTGTTTGTTAATAAGCGCTGCAAGCAATATAAAATTAGTTCCATATGTAGTATAGTAGTCGGTGGCTCCTCCTCACAATCATCTCATATAAAGGTAGACTCTTCTGAAATCATACATTGATCCGATTGTATCTTCCCCGACATCTCTGAAATACAGCAAACACATGATGGTCAAAGATGGCACCTTACTAGATATGCATCCGTGACAACGCGTTACGCAGCTCTATATGATTGTGTAGATACACACGTCAGTCACTTATATGTTAGAAGTAAAACTGTTCATCAGTATGTAATGTTTCTTTAAATTTGTAGCAGGCATAACTATGTATAAGAAGTGAACGTTGCCTGTATACTGAAAGATGTGCGCGCACATCTTTGTGTGCGCACGCACTTCACGCTTGGCTCCACTAACTGTTAGCGCATGCGCAAAACAAAGCGTACGTTGTGCGTTCAATACATGTTGAAAATACCAGTAAACATAACATCTTTATTTCAAATACAATGAAGACGAAACTACATTCGTTCTAAACGAGTACATCTGTATTCTTTTTAAACAGACGTGTTTGAACAGAAATCACGGCCGATAACACAATGCGCAAATGCAATACGTGTGACGTCATGTTAAGCCAGCGTGAAACGCACGCTAACACTCCTCCCACTCAATTAACATTCGGCTAACGCCCAGGGTACGCCTACAAACACTGAGCCGCACGCATCACACACTGCAGTTACCGTTACTATAACAAAACATGACAGCCAATAGGCTTTGAGGCGCGCACGTCGCTTGGGGGCGGGACTTACATCACTAATCCTTTTTAAGGACGCCTTGGCCCATGACAAGGGTCCCACGTCATACGTGGTGGACCCGGTTTTCAATGTTGTAGATGTTGCATGATAACAAAACAGGTATGTGTTAGAGTAATGGTAAAATGTTGCTAATATGTTTAAAGGGATAGGAAAGTACGTATATTTATTCCGTCAGCAATGTGTACTACTCTTTCAGGTCCTACTATACTGTATTAGGAAACAATTTGTTTGTGATCGCTACATGTTATGCAGTCTGCAATGTTACGCTGTATCCACGCATTGAAAGTGAAAATGGTGGTTACAAAAAAAAAAAAAATTTAAACGCAGAGTCAACGCATAACGATTGTTATATTTACCATTCTTCTAGAATTAACTCTTCGCCTGGCTGCAACTGGTCGCTCCAGAAATGCAAGCCATTTTCATCCACGCTTAAACCAACCGCTGAATCCAGTATGGCACATATCTCCTCCAGGATGCGCTCATAGGAATCGCCACTGCTTTCTTCAAATAATTGGTCGGGAGGTAGGTTCATTTCTTCCGGTTCCCATTCCAATGCAATTTCAGCTGAAAGGCTTGGTACATAATCATAGTACTTTTGTTCTTGTACAATGTGGGTTTCAGGAATGGAGGCTGCAGATATTGCAGCACGTATCGATTCAAACGGATCAGTAGTAGCGGATACATTGCTATTGCCATTAGGAATAAATATGCCTTTCACGACAATATAAGTGCCGTCTTTCAGGAGAAATTGTTTTTCCGGGGCAATCTTCCAGAAACCATAGGTGTGTTGTAGCTTATCCTGGTCACGTTCAAAAAAGTCATTACTTGATAAAGTGAATCTTATTGAGGAATTAAAATTCCGTGCATGCTTACGGTCTTGGTAATAAGGATATTTTGCTCGAATGAAATCATCGATTTGGCGTGTGCTTGCTTTCTGTCCGCGACTGTTCAAGATGGCTTCACAGATCATGTACTTATACCCTAAAAGGGGATTAATATTGTTAACGAATTCATCAGCCATGTCTGAGTAGCACAAAAGCTGTGTGCAGGTCTGTGTTATTTGCTCATCAAAATGAATGTGCTGAATGGCTAACAAACTCCTGTTTTTCCTTGTCAAGGTCAACAAAAGTAACTACTTTGACTCCTTATTTCAAACGCCAATTGGATTTGGTTGTCTAATTGGGTTAACAGTTGTGGTTCGTGATATGGGACTGTGGGAGAAACATTTCTCCTTCTTTTATCTCGTTTGTGAAAAACATCCCTAGACTGTGAATGCGTTCACATAGTGTTTTTTTGAAAACTAACAAAGACCAGTGTGTGAAAATATTTCTTAGCCAGGCATATCAGTAAAAACACACCTGCAAAAAGAAATGTTTTTTCCCCGCTTACATTTCTGTGTGTATGTGAAAGTCTGGTTAACTCCCTGTCTGCATGAGTTTAAATACGTGTGTATATATATATATATATATATATATATATATATATATATATATATATATAAATATATAAATATATCTCTTATAAAAATATATATATATTTATATATAATATTTTTTTTTTTTTTATATTGCAGGAGTACACACAACATTGATGGCATTAAGTATACCTTGTATGAAACCTATTTAAATGGTGAGAAACATGATTGAATTAAGTAATAAACATTTGTTTAAGCACAATACTGTTAGAGTCTCATACTTAGGATATTTCTCAAACATTAGGCCTGTATTATTAAAATAGTGTTTTCACAAGGAAGCATGAAGTGTATTAGTTTGTGTATACCAGTTTATATAGTACTATATATATATATATATATATATATATATATATATATATATATATATATATATATACACATATATATATATATATATATATATATATATATATATATATATATATATATATATACACATATATACATATATATATATACACATATATACATATATATATATACACATATATACATATATATATATACACATATATACATATATACATATATATATACACATATATACATATATATATACACATATATACATATATATATACACATATATACATATATATATACACATATATACATATATATATACACATATATACATATATATATACATATATATATATACACACTCTCACACTCACACTCACACTCACTCAGTGTGTGTGTGTGTGTGTGTGTGTGTGTGTGTGTGTGTATATATATTATTATACATTCTGAGATGTTATAGAAACGAACACACAACTGATTAAAGGACAAAATTACAATGGCCAAGCAAGGCAAAGGTAAGTAATAATTTACACATAATCCTGCTGTACACGTACAAGAAAGATGTTTGCACTTACTTAGGTGTTTTAATAATTGCATGTGACTAATATGCATATGCAATTCTTACATCAATTAACACACCCAAATGCAATGTTTTGCTGCAAAGTCAATGGCAGCTTCTCTAAACTTAGCAACTGGCTCCTGGTGGACCATTACTGAACAGACGATTACAACATAAATATTTATAACACAATTAATTATGAGTGTTAACATTTCCAAAACTTCACGTGTACAAGAACATAGTTGAAAGTTTGGAAACAACACAGTCTTCAGCATACATACAATAGTAATTAGATAATCTGAAGTCAACAAAACAAGGCCAAAGACATATTTTCTGAATTATAACATTTATTTTTTTTGTTCCTTTTGCGAGCGAGTAACAGGCCTGCTTGTTGTCTCTTGAATTTTCCTTTTTCTTTTGCCACCAACTTTAGGCACAACAGAGCCACTTTGAGTGGCCTCTGGCACTTCACGGGCAGGGCTTGTGGCCAGTGACTGTTCACCTACAGGGCTTGTGGCCAGTGACTCACCTACGGGGCTTGTGGCCAGTGACTCACCTACAGGGCTTGTGGCCAGTGACTCACCTACAGGGCTTTTGGGCAGTGATTCACCTACAGGGCTTTTGGGCAGCGATTCACCTACAGGGCTTTTGGGCAGCGATTCACCTACAGGGCTTTTGGGCAGCGACTCACCTACAGGGCTTTTGGGCAGCGATTCACCTACAGGGCTTTTGGGCAGCGACTCACCTACAGGGCTTTTGGGTAGTGACTGTTCACGGACAGGGCTTGTGCCCAGTGACACATGTGAGCAAGTTGGTAGACACTGCACAAGTGATGGTTGGTCTGTTTCATGTGTGTCTTGTTTTGTTTTTGTCGCCTCCTTTGTAGGTGTCTGCTGCTGAATTTGTACAGATGGCAGCGGTAGGATGTCATCAGGAACCTGCACAGCAATGTCTGCTACTTGACCGGTAACATTTGGGCCTGGTGAATGAATATCAGATGAATGTGGTGAAAACTGACCTGCATGAACAGATCCTGGCTGGGAGGTGTTGAATTGTGGTACATTAGTCATTCTCCAGTAATTAGCTTGTGTTTGCTGAACAACTAATGCTTCGAATGAGGTGTTGATTTTTTGCAACTGTTTAGGCACTTCAATGAAGACTCTGTGGAGATGTGCCAATTGTGATACTGTTTCTTCCTGCAGTCCAATCATCCTTTCCAGCACTGTCATCATGTCTGAATGGCGACGATTTTCTGCGTCCACTATTTTTCCCTCAGAAGCTACAATTGCATCGTATGTGGAAGTTGATGGACGATTTGGCGGTACAACAGTTTCTATTGGCACCTCTTCATGGTCACATGATTGTATTTCAGTCTCTTCTGTGGCGTCATCCTCATCATACTCATCATCCTCATCACCATGATGTTCTAAAAAGAAATGTACACATTATTAAATGGCATGTTAATGTATGCTGTGTTACTATGTAATTGTACTGTGTCCTAAGTAACACCTAACATGTTAGCATACGTTTTATAACCTCATTAAAAACTACCTTGACTTACGAATAATGTTTGGACTCAGTATGAAATATGAATGAATGAAAAGTTGCTCTAAACTCAGAAGTCCTACATGATAATTAACATCACTAACACAATACATGTTGCCTTACACTTAATTTTCACTGACACTAAGTAATCCTATTTAAAGAAGATGTGCAAAACAAATAATGCACATGACAACATAACATATAGAAGAGCACATATTATATGGCCAGCAAATGATACACTCACCTTCTAGTAGTGTTGAGCTGGCTGACCCAGGTGAAGACACTTGTTCCATCTCAGGTGACACATGTCCTCCAGGGGCAACTATATATAACAATAACATAAGTTTTACATTTACATGTGTAAATATTGAACAAACACTTATTGTATGTTCTGTATTTATGATTAACTAACAACATCAGTTCCTTAACCGAAAATGTGTGTGAAAGTGAACATAAATAGTTGTAATAACACTGTACATGCCTGTGTACTTAGAATTTTTGAGTTCCCTAACATACAACATACTATGTTTCTGCAGTAATGCGTGAGGATAAATAGATTAAATGAGTACATAAAAATCATATGTTGTGTAGTGATATCAGTATCATAATGTACATAACTATCATGAGATGACCATTCACAATGGTTATCATGAAGGTGGTCATATTGCAAAAAGTGTTGTTTTTGGTAGAGGATATGTGTGGTACATTAATCGAAGATGTGGCACACCTGAATGTGGCTGTGACTCAACAAGACAACACATGCAGTGTGTGATAATGTGTCTTTCATAGTAGTTCAACTATAGATATGAGTGAACTAATGTGTGACGTACGCTTTGATAAGTAATGAGTTGTTGGGGCATTTAGTAGCTAGAGTTAAGCTTTCAAATGAGTGTGATTAACTTCAGTTGTGCTATTCAGGTTGTAAGAAAGGTATTCCCTTCCCCAAAAAGCCTAATCAGCCACACCTTTCAATGACTTGAAACAGGTGCAAATGGTGTGAACTAAGTTGACCGTGAAATGAGGCTGTAATTAGTGTGTGTGCTGAACCCCACCCCCTCTGTTGAAGTGTATGCTGTGATGAGATATTAATTGCAGCTGCTTTAACACAATGGTAGATGAGCTAAGTAGTCATCTGCAGTGTTTAAGTTATGAAAACAATGACATAACATATGATACGTGTGCCTCATTATGCTGTCTGTATATGACATAAAGCAAAAATGGACCTTTTCATAAGCAACTATAGATGTGTTAGTGCCAGTGATGTTTGTAGGCCGTTACATGCAATTTCTTTGATGCATGCTTAAAATAGGCAGTAATGTCATGTTTGTCGGAGTAAAATCAATAAAATACACAATAATATTCTACATATTTCTGTTCTGTACCTGTAGCTAGTAATAATTTCTGATTAACATGTGTTACACATGTGTACTACCCTGTTGTTCCCCATCTTCGCCCACCATCAATTGCTTCCACTGCAGCAATGCATTTTGGGAATTCACATGTAAATGAGCACGCAATGGCACGTGCTATATTAGTTACTGCTTTTAGTAGGACTACAACATATATGTCTATTTTGAGATATATATATACAGAATCAGACATATACATATATAGATGCAGGTATGCTTATATTGTGAAGACAGTATAAAAAGCAGTGTAAATATGCAAAATAACTGTAAGCAACGACACGCCTAGTACAGTAATATTTATCACCTGCTGGAAATTGTGACGGATAAATTCCAATGTCACGGTCACCAGCCAAGCCTTCCACGACGACGGTAAGTAATTTTGGCCGAAGCAGCTCCTCCAATGGAGTCAATATGAGACGTTGTGGTGTGGGCCCACCTCCAGTGCCAGTAGCATGCACGCGTTGGTCTTGTATTTTCTTTTTCAATTTGGACCTAATATCATCAAATCTTTTCCGACAATGATACTTGTCCCTGACACTATTCCCACAGGCATTGACACCAATGACTATTGTGTCCCACATTTCTTTTTTGCTTGCTGCACTTGTCCGCCCTTGAAAAACATATAAAAGATATGAGGTAAATGAATAATAATATAAGCACCAGTTTCCTACACTGCTAGCTGTTCCAAGAGATAGCAAACATGCTGTTTTATGTGTAATATGTGCAGCACATGAGCATTCACTACTAAACCTATACATGTAAGCAAGGTTGCATTCATATTGTATGCAGTTCTGGCAAATTGACCGCCTGTGTTTATTTGTCCTTGTAAGGCATGATAAAAAGCTGTGTTTCCACACTAATGAACATAGAAAGATATTGTGTACCCATATTTGCATATGAACAAAACTCAGATGACCTAGGATCACATGTATTTGAATAATAAATGTAAAGTTACACTTACCTACTAAATGTCCATAGAGACTGTCATAGTGCTCCAGAATGCCAGTGACAAGAGCCCTATTTTCCTGGTCATTGAAGCGAGGATTACGTGGCTTCTCCACACGTTTTTTCCGAGCAGGTTTAGGGTCAGAGCTTGGCTGGTGCTGACTGGACTCTCCTTCTTCCAATGGAAGAGCCTCCAAAAGCTGGCCACCAGCAAGCACGCCACCACCAGACACCCCATCAGCAACTGCGCCACCAGCAGCACTCCCAGCACCAGCACTCCCACTCCTAGCACCAGCACTCACACTCCTAGCACCAGCACTCACACTCCTAGCACCAGCACTCACACTCCTAGCACCAGCACTCACACTCCTAGCACCAGCACTCCCACTCCCAGCAACAGCACTCCCACTCCCAGCAACAGCACTCCCACTCCCAGCAACAGCACTCCCACTCCCAGCAACAGCACTCCCATTCCCAGCAACAGCACTCCCACTCCCAGCAACAGCACTCCCACTCCCAGCAACACCACTCGGTGCACCAGCAACATCACTCCCCTGAACAGTACGTTCACTCCGACGCGTACTCCCACGAGTAGCACTCCCACTCCCACCAGCATCACTCTTCCCACGCTTTGCGGGCATACTTCCAGCACTCACAAAAAACAGACAATAAATGTACAGGCAATCACACGACCCACTTCCACATATAAAACAAGACAAAGATGTAAACAAAACAACAAAGGACAAAGCTCACCCAATACACAACAAGTCTCTCAGTCAATATGCAAATCTTCAATCGTCCAGCTCTGTGCGTCTCTCTCTCTCTCTCACTCCCAACAACACAGAGAATGATTAGCAGTACACGTTGCCTTTAAATATGGCGCGCAATCAAAAACATGCTTGTTTCGCCTGATTCAGCAAGATTTGTGATTGTGCAACCTAACAGCACCCCGCCACGCACGCCGATACACCTGTGTGTGATCGGCTCATCATCGTGAGAGTGGGCGGATTTGTTTTCTGGTTGATTTTGAATGTATTCGGCACTTACTGCATACGGAGAGGGAAAAACGCCAATAACATGACTAATCGATAAGCTTGCCGATTTCACATAATCGTCGCTTACTGCATGAGGCCCGGAGTGTGGGGGCCTTTTCCTTTTCAGGAATAGAACATGTTCCACAGTCCACCAGAGGCGGCAACAGGGTTAATGCTCTAGACCGCCGGGAACTTTATTGGATATTTACCTTAAAGACGAGAGTTCCATCTGGGTTGAACTCAGATTGGGACCTGGGTCCTTTTCTAGAGAAATAAGTCTATATGTTTGGATCTTAGCCATTTACTTGCTTATTGGGATCCCATACACATACATATATATGGGTATTCTCTGATGTATCTTGTGAGTACACACTGATTTGGATTCATATAGAGGATCCATTTATCCAACATTTCCCTGTTCTGTGTGTACTGATTTGTCTTTCCTTTTCCCTCCTTGATCCATTTGTTGCTGCTGTAATTGGCACATTTCCAACATTCCACACTATCCGCTTTCTTATTTTTATCCTTATTCTTCATTCTCAATATTTCATAAATAAAAATAAAAAGGAGATAAAAGAATATCCTAAAAAATCTGAAGGATAAATTTACACTGCCGACACACTTAATTGCAGTGCGGCCAGATCCGCAAGCCGGGAGATTTCCCGGCTTGTTAGTGGCCGCCCCTCGGCGTGCCGCGCGTCATAGACGCGCGGTCACACATCTTCGGGAGCCTGCGCCCCCTGCACGCGTGTCCAGGGCTCCCCGAGGGAGCCCTGGTGTCCCGCGATGTGGGGGACGGCGGCAGGGGGTTCCGGGGGACCCGGCGGACCCGGCAGCGGTAGGGAGAGCGCCCCGATCGGAGGGCGCTCTTCCGCTGCTTCGGCGCGCGCCCGTCACCCTCGGGCGCGCGCCAGGCTACTGCTGCGGCCAAGAACGGGCAAATGCTCGAATAAACTTGGCCGCAGCAGTAAGATATGCATCTAAAATCACTTTATGATATATCCTTAACACAGTACCCATGGACTGTAGTTTATTTCACTCAGTTTATTGACATTTTATAAACATCCAATTGAGTTGATTATATAATATAATAATATATACATGTATATGTATTATTTATTATTTTCTCAAGCCATGGTTGATATCTGTGTGTTGTTTTTTCTTCACATTTATGCTATTGGATATGTATGTTATTATTCACGTGTTATAATTTCATATTGATCTTTATGTCATCTTTTCAGTAGGTCCTGCATAAATGTGTTACGAACTACAGTAGCTCCCACTAGCGATTGGGTTCAAAGCATTATAATATACATAAATTAAGTTATGTTTTTTATATACAGATTATTCCCTCTCTGATTTTATGAATTACTGTTTTGCAAATGTGTTCGTCATTATGTATTTTTTTAAATAAAGTTTATTTTATTTTATTTAATTATTGGTATTGTTAGGTTCCCATCCATGTTGGTCTGGTGCTGATGGTTCTGCTGGTGCGCACCCCCTCCTCCCCTTTGGGTTTCCTCATATTTTCCCTCTCTTTTTCCTTTCTCTCCCTTGCTGTCCTTCTCTCTCCCCCTCCCTCGGGCCCCGCTCACTGTGGGAAACACGGGGAGCCCAGGGGCTGCTATTGCACAAGCGCGTTCACCCGGGGCTCCAGTGTTCACTCCCCTATGCGCGCGGCAACGGGGAGGGATCGAGAGGTTTATTCTCCCTTCTCTTCCTTCTTCCCTGTGAGGTGCGCATGTGCACCAGTAGAATAAATATGGTTGGTGACGCTGGCGGGCACGCGCGCGTCCGGCATGCTTCCTCACTCCTTAGGCACGCTTCTTGGTCACATGAGTAGGGAAGCCTTTTGCTGCCTCTGCGCAAGCGCGTGACAGTTCGGCTCTCTATCTCTTGGCCCAGGATTGCGTGTGGGATGCGGGGGCTGCATGTGGGGGGCACGGGCACGTGCTTTGTTGACCCCACACCAGAGTCTCATCAGCCAGATCATGGGGTGGCTCCTAGATATGCTTCAGGATTGGTAAGCCAATTACTTTTTAACCTTTAAATATGTTAATGATGATAGGATGTGTATGCCTTGATAAAGTGCTCTGTGTAGCACGAAACATGTTGGTAGGGTAATGCCTTGCCTTTTTTCCTTCCATGACTATTAAACCCTTTTATGGATAACGCATTTTCCTCCTAATTCTCTTTTTTGGATGATTCCGGTTGTGCTCTGCCATTTCTCTCTCCCATTGCATTCTATCACCCACAGATGAATGGCCAGACTGAGAGAGTCAACCAGACCTTGGAGCAGTACCTGTGCTGTTTTGTGTCCGAGACCCAGGGTAACTGGTCTGAATTGCTACCTTGGGCTGAATTCACCATCAATTCCTCGAAAAATGAGTCTACTCAAGAATCCCCATTTTTCATAAATTACAGATTCCATCCCAGCCGTCTTCCCATCTCCATTCCTTCCTCAGGAGTTCCAGCTGCCGACGAACAGGTCACCGTACTTCAGGACTCCTGGACCAAAATCCAGTCGGCTCTCCAGAAGTCTGCAGAGAAGTTTACGTTCCAGGCAGATCGACATCGCCAAACATCCCCCAGATATAAACCCGGGGATAAAGTCTGGCTCTCAGCGAAAAACATCCGTCTGAAAACTCCTACTCCCAAATTAGATCCTAAGTTCCTGGGCCCCTTCAACATACTGGAGCAAATCCACCCTGTGGCTTTCCGCCTCCAGCTTCCTCCAGCCGTGAGGATACCTAATGTTTTCCATACCTCCTTGTTAAAGCCATTTGTGCGAAGTACTCTTTTTCCTGATAAGCTACGTAGACCCAATCCAGTATCGGTCCAAGGACACAAAGAGTACGAAATCCAATCCATAGTTGACTCCCGTCTCTCCACGGGGAAAGTCCAGTTTCTCGTACATTGGAATGGTTATGGTCCTGAAGAGCGAACTTGGCTTCCCCATGGACACATCCATGCTCCTGTTCTATTGGATCGTTTCCGCAAGAAGTTCCCGCTGAAACCTTGGAAGGATCGTCCTGGGGCCGATCCTCAAGGGGGGGGGGGTAAGTTAAGGAAGCAGGGCTATCACAACCCCTCCTTATCTCTTCCAGGGACTGTCTCTGCTTCCCCTTCCCCCTCCCAGCGGTATCATCTCCGCAGGCAGGCTCCGTGTCAGCCAACGCTGACACACGCGGCCGCCATGTTGGCTGGGACGCGCGCGGGACAGTCTTACACCGCGCGCGCTCCAGGCTATAATTTATTCCCTGCACTGGCAGCTCTGTCATGCCCCCAGCACTCGCTCCAGCCATACCCATGCCCCCCTGCTTCACAGCTGATGCCGCTTCAGGATCACAGCGCACACCTATCAACTTATGCTCCACGGCACACCTCTGCTCCACCTACCTCTCTGATTGGCTCTCCCACCTTTATTACTCCAGTTCTTCCCTGGAATCATTGCTCTGCATAGCTTCTGCTTACCTGGTGTGGATCTCCTCTTACTTGCTTTTGTGCTTCTCAGGTTTTGACCCGGCTCAGCTTATGACTCCTCTCCTGGCTCTCGACCCTGAGTTCCTCATCACTACGCTGCTTCTCTCGTCCCTCGATCTCGGCTTGAACTTTGACCGCCCGGACCTCTTTCTTCCACGACCCTCAGCTTCGGCACCAAATATGATCCTTCTATCTCTGGATCCGGCAGGTATCTCTGATACTCTTACTAAGTCTCCTGGCCTGGCTACGCAAACTACCAAACTCCGGACACGCTTCCTCTGCTGCGGGTGCATATTACTATACGTCCCACCCCAGTAAAGGGACGGGTCTGGTCTTCAGGCAGCACTACCGTGACAGAACTATAGAAAAAGCCTGTTCCCAGAAACAGGAGGAGGATTCCTGAGCTCATAATTGGAGCTGACCCAGGAAGGACAAACCAGAGAGTTCCCTAGTCCACAACTGGGCTGACCTGGGGAACAAAAAAAATGATGAAATGGCGGCTCACAGCCGTCCGTAGGGATGAGATCAAAAACCAAGCGCAATTAGTAAAAAAATATCTTTAATGTGCACTAGAAGATAACAAACATGCCACAAAGTAGCTCTGAGGCATTTCGTCTCACCAATGGGACTTTGTCAAAGAGTAACTGGTATAGCTACAAGTGATTCTTATATGGTAATGCTCCGTGTATGATTGGTAGAAGGTAATTGGTGTGTCGGTAAACTCACACCTGCTACATAATGATAAAAACTTACGCACAGAGGGGAGTGTATGCAAACACCCCCAACACAGATGGCCAGGCAACCTAATAGTAAGAATCATTGGTAGTTGAATAGCACAACAATTCATGTGGAACATAGAAACATACATTTAAAACCAAAACTAACATTAGTATAAATGTATCCTTAGGTAGATCACCATTATAACTATGTTTAGAAAACCAGACACTATATGGCAATATTGAAAACAGCAACAAGAAAAGTACTATTGATCGCTAAACTATAGCAAATTAATTAAATAACTAAATATAAACAAAAATAAATTGATGAATGAAAGAACAAAAGTAAAAGAATATAAACCTAATATAACCTATAATGAAGTGCCAAAACTGAATATAATATGCAACCTATAAACTATAAAATAATAATGGTAACCCATTAAAAAATATATATTAAATCATAAACCATAACAGTAAATAAACCCAAAATAATGAGCTATGACAAGGACAGAATATATGATACTTGGATAAAGACATTAATCCTAAAATCGGACAAACAATAATAAAAATGCCATGAACACTTTAGTTGGTCAAAAAATGTTTGAGTTCCCACTCAATGTTGATACCAGCAGGAAATAAAGTGTTCATGGTATAAATCCAATACATTTATCTCATATTAAGTTTGTTCTGTCTATCACCACCATGGGGTGAAACGGAACATGTTCCAGACCAGAAAATGTGATATTGGCAATGCTGCCCTGTGGCCACTGGATGTGCTAAATCTTTCTTTTTAATTAGCCTTAAATGTTTTTGTATTCTAAACGTCAAAGGTCTAATAGTACGACTTATATATGACTTCTTACAGCCACATTGTATGAGGTAAATGACAAAGCCAGTATGGTCATTTATAAAGCTCCCAATCCGAAAATTATTATTTTTGGTAGATATTGTTTTATTAATTTGGCATACAGTTTATGCATACAGAACACCTACCGCAGGCAAAAAAGCCTTTAGGAATGCCTCGTACATGGGAATCTTGGGGTTGAGACTTATAGAGACTTGTAGAGACTTATAGAGACTAGGTTTATAGAGACTAGGTTTATAGAGACTAGACTTATAGAGACTAGGTGAGACGTGAGATGCCAATGTTTTGACTTTTTTTATAAACAAACCTGGGACCTTCCTGTACAATAGACGCAATGTCTCTATCTAGTGAAAGTGTTTTCCAATGTTTGAGAAAGATATTGCGAATAGATTGTGATTGTCTACTATATGTAGATATAAATGATGAGCATATAGAATCATTACCAGAATAATGATATGTTCGAGATTTAGAATATTTATATTTAATAAGCTCCTTTCTATCTAAAGAGTCTGTGTGAACAAAGGCTTCATGCATGTCCCTTTCTTTGTAGATCCTGACTAAAAATCGATCAACCATAATCTGTGATTGTAAGAGAAATGTCTCATTATCAGAACACAGTCTCTTTAATCTAACAAACTGTGCCCTGGGAATACTCTTAATTAGAGATCTTGGGTGTAACTTTGTGCACTAAGGAGGGAGTTCTTAGAATGTTTTTTCTTAAAAAGTCCGTTTGGATACTTTTATGATTGTCTATGTACAAGGTGATGTCCAAATAAGTTTAGTTTAAGGAGTTTAGTCTCTATTCTATATGACCTGGGGGACAAACAGATGTCTTGAGCTGCAAAGAGACTGCAGGCTGACTGCAAGACAAAGGGGACAAATTTCTAAACCTGGATCCTGATATTGTTAGCACACAAGTGTGCAGACCCAGGATATCAGAGAGGCCTTCCCCTACAGCTACAAGATACAGATAAGACATTCTTATGGGGCTGTTATATATCTGTATATATATATATATATATATATATATTGTGACATAGTCCAAAGATGTTAGGCAGCTTTCTGCCCCGTTTTAGGTCAGAAAGTGCAGGAATAGTTAAAAATGATCCATTCCACAGCTTCACATTAACTCAGACGGCTGGATGGAAAATCCAGACCACAGATTACAATGGGTCTTGTTCTCCCTCACCTGCTCTTCTAATCACTTGCACAGGTATTTAGAGCAGAGAGGTTTGCATTTCAGTCTCTCTCCTTAGAGCCTGGAGGCTGGGGGTATCGCTGCTCCCCTGTATCCAGTTTCGGGGTGGACGGCCCCTCCAAGTATCACAGTACCAGAGGATTTGCCTGGACACTTGGGACCGTGTTCCCACCACGAACAGATAAGACAAAACAAATGTTTATTGCTGTTGCTAAAAGACTGTGCTGTATCTAGTGACCCTAAATGAGGGCATTGTTTTAAGCTGGGGAACCAGGTTAGTTGGTCCAGTTAGTTCGCAGTTAGAGGCTGATTCTGATGTGTAGTTAGTTCCCTGAAAGGGATAGGATTTCTTTATACGATTTGGTTTTTATTTCTTAAAAGTGACACTGTGTGAAATGCTATAACACTGATATGAGTAAACCGCTGAAGGTTAAATGTCAGAGTACCTCCTGCCTACACATGTTAAAGCTGCAGTACCTTACTTGGATGAAAATAAAGCTGACAGAAGCCTGAGTTAAGCAACGTAATACTTTGCATGTTCATGTTTGTTGTATAAATAACCCTAGAAGACTGTGTCGGTACGAACCCAGACAGACGTCAGCGCTACAAAAGAGGGGCGTTTGTCACATATGGTGGAGAATGCGGGTCAACACTAAAACGTCTGTGGGTTTGCAAATAAATGCGGGGGTTTAAAATGGCCGCCCAGCTGAACTAAAGTACAGATGCTATGAGTGAAGTCTGTCCCACTGCGTATATCAGTTGTGCTTATAGCATACACAGAGAATGGGCGAGGTGTGGATGCAATAGCACCCTGAACCCAAACAGAAAACCAAAATGTTTCGCTGAAGAAAAAAAAAAATTTTGCATCTAGCAAGTGCTGTTTGTAAAGCTAATGCCTTTTGCTGAAGTGAGTAAATTTGCAGCTAGCAAGTGCTGTATGTAAGTTGCTGAAGTGAGTGAAATTGCAGCTAGCAAATTGTCCCTGCCGGGTTTCTAAAATGGCCGACGTGAAATGTTTGTTTTGAAATGCACGTAATCTTGAAAAACAGTGTCCCTTCAGGCCATACAATGATGATGACGACGACTCGTATGTGGCCCCGGGAGGAGAGCCGTACCCACAGATGAATTTAGTATGCTGGGCCTGTCATGAAGTAGGTCACATGGAAGATGTGTGTCCCAAAATTTTCAAAGACAAACAGCTGCAAAAGCAAGCAACGCCCTGTGAGTGCAAGCAAGATGTGGAAGCTACCAGTGAGTGTGGGCCCAGTACCGCTGATATCTCTGGAGCTAATAAAGCAAAAAGAAAGAAGAAGAAAAAGAAAATTGTTCCTCAAGTCAAAGGGTAAGTGACCGAGCCACTTGAACCTGCGCTGTCAGAAAGGTGCCGAGATGTGCTGCAGACCGGAGTGACCGGCAGAATTGTCACGGGAACAGTGGCAAAGGAGAAGGAAGAACAAAGGGAAGCTGAATCCTTGAACCAGGATAAAGAGGCTTTGGTTTCTGCACTCCAAACTGCCCGTCATAATTATGAAGTCCTGTGGCAGGATTTGGTGAAGGAGCGAGAATGTTGGATGAAAGAGCGAGAATCGAACGCCGAGTTACAGAGGTGTATACTTCCAGCTTTACAGGAGTACGAGGCTTTGAAGAAAACAGAGTCTCTCTTACGAAGTGAGCTGGAAGAGGTGACGACTAGGCTGGAAAAGGCCAACACCGTAATTGCCACCATGGATGGAAAACAGATTAAGTCTGACAAATCGATTGCTATCCTAAAACAGAAATACGGAAAGGCTCTACAAGAGGTTCACGCGCTCAGCACAGAGGTGCAAAACTCACGCCTGGAGGGCCACCGTCTGAACACAGAGCTTGGAATGTTGAAGCAAACCCATGAGATTGCCCTGAGTGAGTTAGAGACTGTAAAGCAAGAAAATGAGACTCTGAAATTGAAAAATTCAGATTTGACTGACCAAGCAGAAAAAGTAAAGAAACAGTTGACTCAGGAAAAATTAGAAGTGCAGGAAGCACTACAGAATGCATGATGCACACTCAGAGCCAGCACCAGGAAGAAATGGTGGCTCTGAGAACAGAATTGCGACATGTGTGCACAAAACATAATTCTCTCATGGAGGAACTTAACGTTTTGAAAAAGGAGAAAAGCATTAGAATAATTCAGAAGCACTGCAAAGCTCTTATCCAAGGAAGAAGGGAAAGAGAAAATTATCGGCGTAAACGCGCCGCAACTATCATCCTACAGGCTGCCTACAGAGGAATGAAAATTCGTCAGTTTAATCGCCGGAATAAAGCAGCTTGTGTTCTTCAATCATTCTACCGTGCCCGCATGGTACGAAACAGGTTCCTCATTATGAAAGGAGCAACTATAAAAATTCAGTCTCTGACTAGGATGACACAGAACAGGATTCGCTATCAAACCCTGAGAAAGGCGTCACTGGTTATCCAGCGGTACTTTCGCCTGAATAAATGTAGGCCTCAGGAAAGAGATGCCCAAGGCTACATGCCTGCCGGCTGCAAAGGTAAAATGCCACACGGTACAGCCAGAGTTATTGAGAGCCCCATCAAGGTGAAGGTGCTCCAGGTAATTAGCGCTTCATCTTCTAAGTACCATATAATTGCCCCAAAGGGAAAATCCCAAATCTCTAAGAGTGAAGATGGTTGTGAGAAAATACATGGCAGTAAGAAGTACCATAGAGGTTCAAAGGTTGCAAAGCAAAAGCGACGAAGGTCAACGCTGGCCTTGAATTTATCCAGATCTTGCCACTCTGGGCCACAATATAAAGACAAAGACTATCCGGCCCCAGAGTTCCGTCAGAAGCTAAAGAGACAGTCCGACCATGTGCAAGAGACAGAAAGCGTTAAAATGAACTCTGAGGATATAATGGACTGGAAGTCAAGAAAAAAAAAGTAGTGGAACTAACCAATTGGGTTACACGTGCGGACTATGTCACTACTACAGTATATGCTATACTATGCCTTTAGAAAAGCATTTTTGTAAATATTGCAATGTTGTATTTTTTTTTCTCTTCATTGAAAATGTAGGTAAAACTACAAATTAATATACAGGGTTGATGGCTCTTAAGATTATAAGGCTGTAGTTTATTAATATATATATATATATATATATATATATATATATATATATATATATATATATATATATATATATATATATATATATATATATATATATATATATATATATATATATTGGTAGCTTGCAATATAGGGAAAAAATGCCCTTTCCGGTTGGTAAATATATAATGAGGTTCATATTCTAGAGTAGAAAAATCCAGGGAGGTAATAGAAACTGTCTGGTTTTGTGAGCATATTTAGCATATCCTGGGTTATAAGAATGTGTGCTAGACATTTATTTTTCAAAATAGTTCCCTAATAGAGAGCAACAAAATATGTTTGCCAAGTATAGTCTCTTATGATGAAAACTATTGACCATAATTGCCGCGGGAAAAAAAAAAAAAGTTAATATTCGTGTCGTGAATGTTTAATATTGTACTGAGGAGTTAGCTCAAGTATTTCAGGTAGTACGCTCACCCCAGTGAGGTCCATGGCCGCTCACCCCAGTAGGTGTGAGCTGGGGAGGGGGATATGTGACATAGTCCAAAGATGTTAGGCAGCTTTCTGCCCCGTTTTAGGTCAGAAAGTGCAGGAATAGTTCAAAATGATCCATTCCACAGCTTCACATTAACTCAGACTGCTGGATGGAAAATCCAGACCACAGATTACAATGGGTCTAGTTCTCCCTCTCACCTGCTCTTCTAATCACTTGCACAGGTATTTAGAGCAGAGAGGTTTGCATTTCAGTCTCTCTCCTTAGAGCCTGGAGGCTGGGGGTATCGCTGCTCCCCTGTATCCAGTTTCGGGGTGGACGGCCCCTCCAAGTATCACAGTACCAGAGGATTTGCCTGGACACTTGAGACCGTGTTCCCACCACGAACAGATAAGACAAAACAAATGTTTATTGCTGTTGCTAAAAGACTGTGCTGTATCTAGTTACCCTAAATGAGAGGTCATTGTTTTAAGCTGGGGAACCAGGTTAGTTGGCCCAGTTAGTTCGCAGTTAGAGGCTGATTCTGATGTGTACTGCACCGACACACTTTATTCGAGCAAATGCCCAGTTTGTACCTGGCAGATACCTGGAATCTGCCGCTGCTCACCTCTTGCATGCTTCGTTGCGTTTGCCTTCCCAGCCACGGTTCATGCCTGGCTGACGGGGGCCTGATCTGTTAAATGATAATGATCAGGATTTACTAGGCTGCAATGCTTCGCTTGTCCACCAGATGGCATAAACTCATGACTTGTAAAGCGCCGAATCAGTAACACAGTATGTGGGCTTGCAGTTGTTTCGTTTAAAAAAAGATTCTGTACCACAGTGTGCTATTGTAACTGGGCCTTGAGACTGAAGGAAGACGTTGCATAAATGTATCAATTTAGGTTTTACATACAGTACTGTATTAAATAAAGACAAAGAGCACGTAGTTTCAGTTACACTATTCTTCAGAGACCCACCATGAGTGTTCAAATGCAGCCTGTGTTCCAAAACCTGACAGAAGTTATGCTTATTTGATATGGGCCGCTATTAATGCAACAGAGGATAAGATGGCAACAGTTGTTCAAATTTATCAGTATTTTATCGAAAACTATGACTTTTACAAATTTTCGCCAACTCCTCATTTGTGGAAGCGTGCAATAAGGAAAAGGTTATGTAGTGACCCCTGTTTTCACCATATTGAGCCCCAATTTGTTGGAGGGTATTGGTGTGTGTCACAGGGTTTTTCCCGTATCTATGATCATGGAGGCGGCAAAAGGCGAAGGGTCGTGTTAAAACCAACTAAGAAGCGACAGTCCCTGCCAAGCAATGCGCCAGAACCAGAACCAGCACCAGCACCAGCTTCTAATGATGGTCCCGCCGTCAGTGACAACCCTGAGACAGAGTCGGATTTCGTGGCCAGTTTTGATGAAGCTTGCATGTACCTAAGCGATTTCCCGCCTCACCTGCTGACTACAGGTGGGCTAGTCCCGCTGCAAACTATCGACGTGGGTGATGATGAAAGCTGGACTGGCAGTGGCCCGCCGGCGCAAGCTGAATGGGAAATTCAGTAATACAGTATGGTGAGTACTGTATTGTTGCCGTATTATTTTGGTGGGGCTGGCTGGGTACTGTACTTCTTTAGGGGGCTGACCATTACTGTACATTAAAACTTTTCATTTTGTTTTTCCTCAGAAAAGAAAACGGCTAATGGGGGGATTTCGATGGACAATATTGTGCTGTACAGTATGCTGATGTATTCCGGCCGAACAGTATACTGTTTAATAAACCCGAATAAATAAAACTATGCATTTATTCTACAGTACATGTTCAGTAAATTACTGCACATACTGGGGGCGAGATGTGTTTGCAGCAGAGAGAGAGATTTAATAATATTGTACAGTGAGCAGGGGGTTCCCTGAGCCAGAAATTAATGCTCAGGGACCCCCCTGCTCCTGCTCAATATTATGAAAAATCCAGAAATGTTGCGTCATTACCATAGCGCAGGGGTGAGCAAACGTTTTATGCCGAGCCCCCCTTTTCATCCATGAAATTTCTCGGGCCCCCCCTGCCTGATGTAATCAAAATCACATGACGTCAGCGCACGTGAGCTGGTTCAGCCATTGAGGGCGAACCAGCTTTGTAACGCCCCCGCCACGCGTCTACAAAAAAAGTATTTATAGCACAAATTACATAACTTAAAAATAAATATTATAATATTTGTCTAATAGCGTCCCCATTTCTGCTGTATTATTAATCTCTCTCTTCCCGCCACATTAGAACACCTCAGGACCTCTCTAACCTCTTCCAGTCTCTCCCTGTATTTCTCACTCCCCCTCCAGTCCCTCTCTATTCCTCCCCTCAGTGTCTCCCCCTCCCCCCTCTCTTTCCCTCCCCCCAGTGTGTGTCTCTTTCTCCCTCCCCCCATTGTCTCTCACTCTCTCCCCTCTTCCAGTCTCACACTCCTCTTCCAGTCTCTCCAACTCCCTGTATTTCTCACTCCCCCTCCAGTCCCTCTCTATCCCTCCCCTCAGTGTCTCCCCCCACTCTCTTTCCCTCCCCCTGTGTGTCTCTCGCTCTTTTTCCCTCCCCCTAGTCTCCCTCCCTCCATTGTCTCTCACTATCCTTCCAGCCATTGCCTCTCTCTCCCCCCAGTGTCTCTCTTGCACTCTCCAACCAGCTATTGTTTCTCCCTCCACCCGGTGTCTCTCTCACACTCTCCCTCCAGCCATTGTGTGTCTCTCTCCCTCCTGCCAGTGTCTCCCTCCCTCCCACCAATGTCTCTCTCATCCCCATCCCCATGTAGCTCTTTCACCCCCCCCTCCCCATGTCACACTCACTCTCACCCCCCTCCCCATCTCACACTCTCACCCCCCTCATGTCACTCACACCCTCCCCATGCCTCAGTCTCACACTCACTCCCCCATGTCCCAGTCTAACACTCACTCCCCCATGTCCCAGTTTCACTCTCCCACCCCCCATGTCCCAGTCTCACTCCCCCCCCCCATGTCCCAGTCTCACTCCCCCCATGTCCCAGTCTCACTCCCCCCACATGTCCCAGTCCCCCCCCCCCATGTCCCAGTCTCACTCCCGCCCCATGTCCCAGTCTCACTCCCGCCCCATGTCCTAGTCTCACTCCCCCCCATGTCCCAGTCTCACTCCCCCCCCATGTCCCAGTCTCACTCCCCACCATGTCCCAGTCTCACTCCCCCCATGTCCCAGTCTCACTCCCCCCCATGTCCCAGTCTCACTCCCCCCCCATGTCCCAGTCTCACTCCCCCCCCCATGTCCCAGTCTCACTCCCCCCCCATGTCCCAGTCTCACTCCCCCCCCCATGTCCCAGTCTCACTCCCCCCCATGTGCCATTATCACTCCCCCATGTGCCAGTCTCACTCCCCCATGTCCCAGTCTCACTCCCCCCCATGTCCCAGTCTCACCCCCCCATGTCCCAGTCTCACTCCCCCCCATGTCCCAGTCGCACTCCCCCCCATGTCCCAGTCGCACTCCCCCCCATGTCCCAGTTGCACTCCCCCCCATGTCCCAGTCTCACTCCCCCCCATATCCCAGTCTCACTCCCCCCCATGTCCCAGTCTCACTCCCCCCCATGTCCCAGTCTCACTCCCCCCCATGTCCCAGTCTCACTCCCCCCCATGTCCCAGTCTCACTCCCCCCCATGTCCCAGTCTCACTCCCCCCCATTTCCCAGTCTCACTCCCCCCCATGTCCCAGTCTCACTCCCCCCAATGTCCCAGTCTCACTCCCCCCCATGTGCCAGTCTCACTCCCCCCATGTGCCAGTCTCACTCCCCCATGTGCCAGTCTCACTCCCCCATGTGCCAGTCTCACTCCCCCATGTGCCAGTCTCACTCCCCCCCATGTCCCAGTCTCTCCCCCCCATGTCCCAGTCTCACTCCCCCATGTCCCAGTCTCACTCCCCCATGTGCCAGTTTCACTCCCCCATGTGCCAGTCTCACTCCCCCATGTGCCAGTCTCACTCACCCCCTCTCCCCATGTCACACGCTGATGCAGGAAGCAACGAGATACTGCTGTGTACTGTAGCACAGCGCAGCACAGCGCCACCTAATGGCCAAAAGAAAAATTGCAGCTGCAGACGGCTTTTATCCCTCTGCTCCTGGCAAAATCGCCGCTGCTTCCTGCGCCCCCCCTAAACAATCTTGCGCCCCCCCAGGGGGGCGCGCCCCCCAGTTTGCGCACCGCTGCCATAGCGGATAGCCGCTAAGGCAATGAAGGGGTTAACCCACAGTGCCCGCTTTATTGTGTGTAGTGGGGATGGGTGAGGGGTTTTTTTGGCCCTTGGTGTGAGTATAGGACTTGCGGGAGGGGGGGGGGGTTGCGGGTGCACTTAACCCCTTCACGACTGTAGCAGTTAATACCGCTACGGTCATGAAGGGGTTAAGCCCTCCCGCTACCAAACCGCCCCCCCCCCGCAAGCCCTCCCCAACCATCGTTGGGGCTAATACCCCATTCACCCACCCTCCCGCTACCCACAATAAAAAAATACACACACACAGCAGCCGCCAAAAAATAAATAAATACATCTAAATAAATAAATAAATAAATGACAATAAATAAATTTGAAATACATTTTTATTGATAGTGTAGATGTGCAGGGGGTCTCCGGAACTGAATCGCGTTGGTTTTAGGTCTGGGGACCCCGTGCCCCCCGAGATACAGGCCCCTTTAGGGGGTGCCGGTATCCCTCTGCGTTTCAAGGCCCCGATCACGTGATCGCGGCCTGTAAACCAAGCAGAGCAGAGGGATACCGGCACCCCCTAAAGGGGCCTGTATCTCGGGGGGCACGGGGTCCCCAGACCTGAAACCTGTGCGCTTCTGCTCTGGAGACCCTCTGCACATGTACAGTATCAATAAAACACATACAATATACAGTATAAATAAACACTCATTCTTTACCTTAGCGGCTATGCGCTATGGTAAAGAAGCATAATTTCTGTATTGTAATAATATTGTACAGTGAGCAGGGGGTTCCCTGAGCCAGAAATTAATGCTCAGGGACCCCCCCTGCTCCTGCTCAATATTATTAAAAATCCAGAAATGTTGCGTCATTACCATAGCGGATAGCCGCTAAGGCAATGAAGGGGTTTACCCACCGTGCCCACTTTATTGTGTGTAGTGGGGATGGGTGAGGGGGGTATTTGGCCCTTGGTGTGCATTTAGGACTTGCGGGAGGGGGGGGGGGTTGCGGGTGCACTTAACCCCTTCACGACCGTAGCAGTTAATACCGCTACGGTCATGAAGGGGTGAAGCCCTCCCGCTACCAACCCCCCCCCCTGCAAGAACCTCACCAACCATCGTTGGGGCTAATACCCCATTCACCCACCCTCCCACTACCCACAATAAAAAAATACACACACACAGCAGCCGCCAAAAAATAAATAAATAAATCTAAATAAATAAATAAATGACAATAAATACATTTGAAATACATTTTTATTGATAGTGTAGATGTGCAGGGGGTCTCCGGAGCCGAATCGCGTTGGTTTTAGGTCTGGGGACCCCGTGCCCCCCGAGATACAGGCCCCTTTAGGGGGTGCCGGTATCCCTCTGCGTTTAAAGGCCCCGATCACGTGATCGCGGCCTGTAAACCAAGCAGAGCAGAGGGATACCGGCACCCCCTAAAGGGGCCTGTATTTCTGGGGGCACGGGGTCCCCAGACCTGAAACCTGTGCGCTTCTGCTCTGGAGACCCTCTGCACATGTACAGTATCAATAAAACACATACAATATACAGTATAAATAAACACTCGTTCTTTACCTTAGCGGCTATGCGCTATGGTAAAGAAGCATAATTTCTGTATTGTAATAATATTGTACAGTGAGCAGGGGGTTCCCTGAGCCAGAAATTAATGCTCAGGGACCCCCCCTGCTCCTGCTCAATATTATTAAAAATCCAGAAATGTTGCGTCATTACCATAGCGGATAGCCGCTAAGGCAATGAAGGGGTTAACCCACCGTGCCCACTTTATTGTGTGTAGTGGGGATGGGTGAGGGGGGTATTTGGCCTTTGGTGTGAGTTTAGGACTTGCGGGAGGGGGGGGGGGGTTTGCGGGTGCACTTAACCCCTTCACGACCGTAGCAGTTAATACCGCTACGGTCATGAAGGGGTTAAGCCCTCCCGCTACCAAACCCCCCCCCGCAAGCCCTCCCCAACCATCATTGGGGCTAATACCCCATTCACCCACCCTCCCGCTACCCACAATAAAAAAATACACACACACAGCAGCCGCCAAAAAATAAATAAATAAATCTAAATAAATAAATAAATAAATGACAATAAATACATTTGAAATACATTTTTATTGATAGTGTAGATGTGCATAGCCGCTAAGGCAATGAAGGGGTTAAGGCATAATACCAGAGCCAATCAGAGTAGGGATAAAGTTCCCACGCTCTGATTGGCTCTAGTACCATGTGTGCACGGCCATGTGCCTTTTCATGACGTCATCTTAAAGGCAATTGAAGCAAAGCCATTCTGATTGGCTGTGCTTTCATTCCCTTTAAGTGACGTCATCATTTTAATTTTTGTCGGCCAGAACACATGGTTTTCACGGCCCAATCAGGACCGTGGGAACCATGACGCAAAATGTGACGTCATAGGACTTTAAAAGCCTATGTCGTCTCATTTTGAAGCCAGACGCCGCGGAGGAAGGACCTCCGGAGAAGAAAAAAGACAAGGGCGTGGCCGATGATGGAAAGAAGACCACGCCCTGCCCCGCCCGGAAGGAGATAGAAGAAAGAAGAATACAGATGAAGATGGATTACAAGTAGAAGACCCGTGGATTGATTTGGATTTTTAGTTTAAAGTTTATTATTTTCTATTTTTTTATTTTATGGGTTCCTGATCGTGGATTGGTTCGTGAGTAAGCTGCGCAACGGGAGACGGTGGGGGCAAGTAATGGTAAGTGAACTACAGTAAAGAAATGTATTTTATTTAACTTGTTAATTTTTTCAAAAGGTTTTTTAACATGTGAATTATTTTTTTTTGTGGTATATCATTTCTTGCCACTGTACAGTATGTATGTATGTATATATGTCTAGCGAGATATATACATACTGTACAAGGTAAGAAATTATGTTTTAAAAGCTGGATTAGATGTGTTTTAAATTATTTTGTGTATGCTGCTATGCATTATTGTGAGTTTAAAGTATTTTAAAATTAGATAGATGTATTCCTTGGTATTGTATTGTGTGTTTGAGGAAGGTCAGGGATAGGCTTGGTTTGTAAAGGTTGTATTTTTGTCGGTACTTATACAGTATTTTTTCAAAGGCTTAATTGTTCTGCTCTAGGCGTGAATTTGTTAATGGTTTTATTGTTCGGGATCTAGTGTGAATTGTTTAGGGATGTAAATAATGATTGCTAATTGAGTTTTGTTTACTTGGTTGATTAATTTGCAGAATGTATATGGTGCATAGATATTTAGGCATAATTTATATTGGAATGTAAGTTGTTTAAATGGCTTTTCAGAGGTTTAGTGATGATTTACAATAGATTGAGAGATCAGTTATGAATATTAAAGGAAATTGATTTTAATTTAGTGTGTATGTATGGAGAAGTGTTTGGTTGTAGGACAGTGCTTTTGATATCCCTTCTACATTTATTTGTACTGTATATTGGTTTATCATGGGTGTGTATATAACTTGTGTGTATATATATATATATATATATATATATATATATATATATATATATATATATATATATATATATATATATATATATATACTGTATATATCTCTCTCTCTCTCTCTCTTTCTCTCTGTCTCTCTGTATATATATATATATATATATATATACAGTATATATATATATATATATATAGTTGCATGATGAAGCCACAGTACAAATTCATGGGTGAAGGGTGGGTATCGTGCCTGTGTGGCTTAACCCCTTAATTACCTTTACGGTTATTATCCGTTAAGGTGTTTAAGGGGTTAATTGATATCTGAATGTACTTGCAATGTATTGGCTTGGTATTGGCTATGTCTTGTGTGGGCAAGAGAAGGAAGGAAGGCGCTGGCGACGTACACTTCGTATTGATGAAGTCAGTAGTACTTTATTTATTTGTATATGCTAGTTAATGTTTTTAATAATTGGCAATTAATCTATTATCCATATCTGGATAATAGTTATTTTGCACATTATTGTACTGTAGGTGTTGGGGGGGAGGGTGTATGTATTGAATGTATAGGCCAGGTTTATTTTTTTTACATTCAGGGTTATTTCCGTGGTTTTGCGTGGGACCTCTGGAGACCACCCGCGGGGAATCCTCGGGTATCCTAAAGGGTAGCAGGCTGGTGGTTCCATGGGTGACACATGCGGGCATGACGATGTGTGGTCCCACTTCTGACCCGGGGCTCCCAGACATCCTTGGGCCTACTGTGGGGGACCCAATTGTGGCTCACGGTGACCCAAGGAGACCACCTGGGCGCCATGGTGCTGGCAGGATCCACCAGCAGGCCTCCAAAACCTGTGGAATGCTGCTGGTAAACTGTAGGTCTGTCCAGGTGCCCTGCCAGCCCACCGGGGACTAGCGTGGGGCTGCGTTATGGACCCTGAATGTAAAAGAATAAATCTTGTATTTATAGGGGGGCACAGGGGGTGGGTAATGTATTTAATAAATAGAATGCTGTTTATTGTGGGGCTGTGCATTGTTTTGATTGCGGGGACTGGGGGTGGGGGGTGGGGGGGGTTCCCCAACGGTATGTGGGTAGGCCTCCCTTGTGGGTAGTTAGTGGGTAGTTAGTGGGTGAGGGTTGGGTGAGGGTTGAGGGTGGTTAGGCCTCACTGGGTGGGGGGTTAGAGTGGGAGGGTATGCACAGTAGGCGTCCCGAGTGGTTGGTGAGGGTGGGTTAACCCCTTTATGACTGTAGCGGTTAATAACCGCTATGGTGATTAAGGGGTTAGGGGACATTACTTTGTATGTTTTAATTTTTGTGTCTGTTTTGCAGAAGCGGAGGGCCATGGCCAGGATGGGGGGGGGGGTAACGGTACAGTATGTGGGTAGGGGGTGAGGGTGGTTAGACCTCACAGTACAGTATGCACATTGGGTCCCCCCCCCCTCCCCACATTTACATACACTGCACGACATCAATGCAGGGAGGGAGATTTACTGGTAAGGAATGCTTTAGGCCTTTATATCTCTCTCCCTTCAGTGTAATCTCTTTAACAGACACATTAGGGGGGAAGGGGCTTTAGGCCTTTATATCTCTCTCCCTTCATTGTAATCTGTTTAACAGAAACATTAGGGGGGAAGGGGCTTTAGGCCTTTATATCTCTCTCCCTTCAGTGTAATCTGCTTAACAGAAACATTAGGGGGGAGGGGGCTTTAAACAATGCTGTGTATAATGTATAAGGTTTTTACAATTAGATAGATGTAATCCTTGGTATTGTAAGGGTTAGCTTTGGTTTTAAATTGTGTTTTCTGATTGGTACTTACTGTACAGTATATATTGACTTTTGTTTACTTGATTGGTTAAAGTGTTTGTTTAGAAGTGTTTGTATTTACTGGTAGAGTAGCTTGCAATTATATTGTTAACATTCATTTGCAGAATGTACAGTATATGGTGCATAGATTTTATGCTATGCATCATTTACAGTATACAATGTAAATGCAATGTACTGTGTGGATTGGAATGTTATGTTTTATATTGTAAAATCAGTTAGGATTATTAAATGGATTATTATTATTGTCTGTACTGTATAGAGAAGCGTTATTTGTACAGTAGGACAGTATGATTTTGATAACCATTCTACATGTATTTGTATATTGGTTCATCATCTGTGTGTATATACTGTATACTGTATACATATATATATATATATATATATATATATATATATATATATATATATATATATATATATATATATATATATGCAGTGCTTGACAAATCACCCAAAAATCTACTCGCCGAACCAAAAAATCTACTCGCCACCTAGTCCCGCCCCCAACCCCGCCTCTAGTCCCGCCCCCAACCCCGCCTCTAATCCCGCCCCCAGCCCCGCATTTAAAAATATCCATAAATGAAATAAATTGAATAAATTCCTAGTAAGAACATTCGTTTTTGACATAAGTTTATTATTTATTGTATTAAATTATACTACAATTAGTCCTTGTTACATGTGTGAGTGTAAATGTCGGATCTAGAAAAAAAAGCCAGATGTGAATGACTAGTTTCCTGAACCCCTTAACCAGTGTCTGGATGCCCCCGCTTCACAATATCTAAAGCAGCAATCCCGCCTGGGATCTTACCTTATCCGCAGTCCCTCAATATGCAGGTACCTCATTCCCGCAATGTTATACATTGGAGGGGAGGTGTTTCCTACCTGTCTTCTGGGTTAGGGGGGTTCCGATGTCTCCCGTGTGAAGCTTGTGTCAGATCTGGAAGAAAGCATTATAGGTTATTTCGGTGTAGAATAGGGCAGTTACGATATACAGGGTAAATAAGAGATCCAGAAACAGAGTGTGAGACAGAGAGAGTGAGAGAGAGAGAGACAGAGAGAGACAGAGAGAGTGAGACAGAGAGAGACAGAGAGAGTGAGAGAAACAGAGAGTGAGAGACAGAGGGGAGAGAGAGAGAGACAAAGAGGGGGGAGAGAGAGAGGGGAGGGTGACAGAGAGGGGAGGGTGACAGAGAGGGGAGGGTGACAGAGAGGGGAGGGTGACAGAGAGGGGAGAGAGACAGAGAGGGGAGAGAGACAGAGACAGAGGGGAGAGAGACAGAGACAGAGGGGAGAGAGACAGAGGCAGAGGGTAGAGAGATGGGGGGGGGTAACTGACTGACGGGGGGGGGAGGTAACTGACTGATGGGGGGGGTAACTTACTGACGGGGGGTAACTGACTGACCTGGGGGGTTAACTGACTGACCAGGTAACTGACTGACTGGGGGAGGTAACTGACTGACCAGGTAACTGACTGACTGGGGGAGGTAACTGACTGACCTGGGGGGGTAACTGACTGACCAGGTAACTGACTGACTGGGGGAGGTAACTGACTGACCAGGTAACTGACTGACTGGGGGAGGTAACTGACTGACCTGGGGGGGTAACTGACTGACCAGGTAACTGACTGACTGGGGGAGGTAACTGACTGACCTGGGGGGGTAACTTACTGACCAGGTAACTGACTGACTGGGGGAGGTAACTGACTGACCTGGGGGGGTAACTGACTGACTGGGGGAGGTAACTGACTGACCTGGGGGGGTAACTGACTGACCTGGGGGGGTAACTGACTGACCTGGGGGCGTAACTGACTGACCTGGGGGGGTAAATGACTGACCTGGGGGGGTAACTGACTGACCAGGTAACTGACTGACTGGAGGGGGTAAACGACTGACTGGGGGGGTAACTGACTGACTGGGGGGGGTAACTGACTGACCGGGGGGGGGTAACTGACTGACTGGGGGGGGTAACTGACTGACGGGGGCTAACTGACTGACTGGGCGGGTGGGGGGTAACTGACTGACGGGGGGGTAACTGACTGATGGGGGGGTAACTGACTGACGGGGGGTAACTGACTGACGGGGTGGGTAACTGACTGATGGGGGGTAACTGGGTGGGGAGGTAGTGACTGACTGGGTGACTTTGACTGACTAGGTGGGGGGGTGACTGATTGGAGGGGTACCTCTGGTGTTCTACACACCCCCACACACTCTCCCATATACACACACACACACACACACACACACACATATATATATATACACACACACACACACACACACACACACACACACACACACTATCCCATATACACACACACACACACACACACACACACTATCCCATATACACACACACACTCTCACACACACACACACACACACACACACACACACACACACACACACACACACACACACACACACACACACACACACACACACACACACACACACACACACACACACACACACACACACACACACTATCCCATATACACACATACACACACACTCTGTGGGGGGGGGGGAGCGGAGACTGACACGGGGACCAGGAGCAACACTCGCCCTGCTGTCTTGTGGCCCGCGCGAGCAGTAACGGGGAACGGAAACCGGAGGGGAAGCGGAGACCCGAAGGGAAGCGGGAGCGGAGACCTGAAACCAGGGGGAACACCCGCGCTGCGATCTCGCGGCCCGTGCGAGCAGTAACGGGGACCGGAAACGGGAGGGGAAGCGGGAGCGGGTACCTGAAACCAGGGGGAACACCCGCGCTGCCATCTCGCGGCCCGTGCGAGCAGTAACGGGGACCGGAAATGGGAGGGGAAGCGGGAGCGGGTACCTGAAACCAGGGGGAACACCCGCGCTGCCATCTCGCGGCCCGTGCGAGCAGTAACGGGGACCGGAAACGGGAGGGGAAGCGGGAGCGGGTACCTGAAACCAGGGGGAACACCCACGCTGCCATCTCGCGGCCCGCGCGAGCAGTAACGGGAACCTAGGGGCAGCGGGGAGCGGAGACCGGAGGGGAAGCTGTAGCGGGGACCGGAGACCAGAGGGGAAGCTGGAGCAGGGAGCGGAGACCAGAGCGGGAGCGGGGAGCGGAGACCGGAGGGGAAGCTGGAGCAGAGACCGGAGCAGGGAGCGGAGACCGGAGGGGAAGCGGGAGCGGGGAGCGGAGACTGGAGGGGAAGCGGGAGCGGGGACCGGAGAGGAAGCCGAGACCAGAGGGGAAGCGAGAGCCGGGACCAGAGACCAGGGGGAACACCCCCACTACACGTGTGGCAAAGGAGCGTGGGACAGAGGGGAAGCGCCTGGGCAGCAGCCGCGGGACCCACCCAGCCTACCACCCGCCCCGGGCAGCAAGCAGGGATCGGGGGCAGGGGGGGGTTGGGGCTGACCCTAAATGCTTGAACCACAGCCCTTCCTCAGAAATTAGGTGAATCCCTCCGACACAGCCAGGAAGTATTGTAGTTTAAAACAGGAAG
Source organism: Ascaphus truei (assembly GCF_040206685.1). NCBI lineage: Eukaryota > Metazoa > Chordata > Amphibia > Anura > Ascaphidae > Ascaphus > Ascaphus truei. Next base: position 292,433,096 of record NC_134484.1, read on the forward strand.
AGGCACCAAAGCCTCTGCATCAGGAACATACCCGCGTCACACCAATCAGGGAGGGGGATTATTTTTATTTATTTTTTTAATAATTCCTAGAGCCGCAGCAACGGCTCGCCAGCGGCCTAAATCCACTCGCCACGGGCGTGTAGTTATAATTGATTGTCGAGCACTGTATATATGTATACAGTATATATATACATAGTATATACTGTATATGTCTAGGGATTGTTATTATATATATACTGTATATATATCCAGTATATATACAGTATATACTGTACAGTATATATTTATTTCTCTTCATGTATTTATTTAGATTTATTTATTAATTGTGGGGCTGCTGTGCGTGAATTTTTTTTATTGGGGGTGAGGGGGATGTTTGGCCCTTGGTGTGAGTTTAGGACTTGCAGCAGCAGCACAATTAATAAATAAATCTAAATAAATAAATAAATGACAATAAATACATTTGAAATACATTTTTATTGAAAGTGTAGATGTGCAGGGGGTCTCCGGAGCTGAAGCACACAGGTTTTAGGTCTGGGGACCCCCTGCCCCCCGAGATACAGGCCCCTTTAGGGGGTGCCGGTATCCCTCTGTTCTGCTTGGTTTAACAGGTCGCGGTCACGTGATCGGGGCCTTTAACGCAGAGCACTCAGCACTCAGAAACACAGGCCAGGCAGATTTAACACACACACACAATAGGGGGAGGTTTTTTTACATAGATTGCAGGGAAGCTTAACGCACACACACAATAGGGGGATAGGGGAGGGGGTTTTACATAGATTAGAGAGAAGGCAGGGAGTTTTAAAAGTGAGAATAGGGGGAAGGGGTTTTACATAGATTAGAGAGAAGGCAGGGAGTTTTAACACAGACATGAAAAATATGTATTGAATGTATTAATTGTTTATTATGCCTTAACCCCTTCATTGCCTTAGCGGCTATGCACATCTACACTATCAATAAAAATGTATTTCAAATGTATTTATTGTCATTTATTTATTTAGATTTATTTATTTATTTTTTGGCGGCTGCTGTGTGTGTGTATTTTTTTATTGTGGGTAGCGGGAGGGTGGGTGAATGGGGTATTAGCCCCAACGATGGTTGGGGAGGGCTTGCGGGGGGGGGGGGTGGTAGCAGGAGGGCTTAACCCCTTCATGACCGTAGCGGTATTAACTGCTACGGTCGTGAAGGGGTTAAGTGCACCCGCAACCCCCCCCCCACCTCCCGCAAGTCCTAAACTCACACCAAGGGCCAAATACCCCCCTCACCCATCCCCACTACACACAATAAAGCGGGCACGGTGGGTTAACCCCTTCATTGCCTTAGCGGCTATCCGCTATGGTAATGATTCAACATTTCTGGATTTTTAATAATATTGAGCAGGAGCAGGGGGGGTCTCTGAGCATTAATTTCTGGCTCAGGGAACCCCCTGCTCACTGTACAATATTATTACAATACAGAAATGATGCTTCTTTACCATAGCGCATAGCCGCTAAGGTAAAGAACGAGTGTTTATTTATACTGTATATTGTATGTGTTTTATTGATACTGTACATGTGCAGAGGGTCTCCAGAGCAGAAGCGCACAGGTTTCAGGTCTGGGGACCCCGTGCCCCCCGAGATACAGGCCCCTTTAGGGGGTGCCGGTATCCCTCTGCTCTGCTTGGTTTACAGGCCGCGATCACGTGATCGGGGCCTTGAAACGCAGAGGGATACCGGCACCCCCTAAAGGGGCCTGTATCTCGGGGGGCACGGGGTCCCCAGACCTAAAACCAACGCGATTCAGCTCCGGAGACCCCCTGCACATCTACACTATCAATACAAATGTATTTCAAATGTATTTATTGTCATTTATTTATTTATTTATTTAGATTTATTTATTTATTTTTTGGCGGCTGCTGTGTGTGTGTATTTTTTTATTGTGGGTAGCGGGAGGGTGGGTGAATGGGGTATTAGCCCCAACGATGGTTGGGAAGGGCTTGCGGGGGGGGGTTTGGTAGCGGGAGGGCTTAACCCCTTCATGACCGTAGCGGTATTAACTGCTACGGTCGTGAAGGGGTTAAGTGCACCCGCAACCCCCCCCCCTCCCGCAAGTCCTAAACTCACACCAAGGGCCAAATACCCCCCTCACCCATCCCCACTACACACAATAAAGCGGGCACGGTGGGTTAACCCCTTCATTGCCTTAGCGGCTATCCGCTATGGTAATGACGCAACATTTCTGGATTTTTAATAATATTGAGCAGGAGCAGGGGGGGTCCCTGAGCATTAATTTCTGGCTCAGGGAACCCCCTTATCACTGTACAATATTATTACAATACAGAAATGATGCTCCTTTACCATAGCGCATAGCCGCTAAGGTAAAGAACGAGTGTTTATTTATACTGTATATTGTATGTGTTTTATTGATACTGTACATGTGCAGAGGGTCTCCAGAGCAGAAGCGCACAGGTTTCAGGTCTGGGGACCCCGTGCCCCCCGAGATACAGGCCCCTTTAGGGGGTGCCGGTATCCCTCTGCTCTGCTTGGTTTACAGGCCGCGATCACGTGATCGGGGCCTTTAAACGCAGAGGGATACCGGCACCCCCTAAAGGGGCCTGTATCTCGGGGGGCACGGGGTCCCCAGACCTAAAACCAACGCGATTCAGCTCCGGAGACCCCCTGCACATCTACACTATCAATAAAAATGTATTTCAAATAATTGTGCCGATGTTTTGCGCAGAGAGAGAGCAGCGGATCCCTCTCTGCTGCAAACACATCACGCCCCCGCCGCCCATACAGTAGTATCATTTATGTACAGCAGCGGCAGCTCTTATTCGAGCAAAAGCCGCCGGCTGCATGCATCTGGGAAGCGGATAGCCGCGGCGCGTGGCGGCGCACTGTGACGTCACAGTAACATGCGCGCCCGGCTTCCCCGTCTTCCCCGGCTTCCCCAGGCTTCCCCGACACCCCTGGAGATCAAATTAAGGTAAGCGGGGGTGCGGGGAAGCAGAGGGGCAGAGCAGAAGCCGGGTTCGGGGTCCGGAAGGGGGGGTAAATTGCGCGCGAAGTGGAGGGGGGGTGCGTGGGGGAAACGCGGCGGTACACGTTTTTTACTGGCGGCAGCTGGGGTAGATCCCGGCATGCCACCGGCATTTACTTCAATAAAAGATGTCGGTACTGTATATGCATACAATATACAGTACAGTACTGTATGTGTACAGTACTGTATGTTAGGGCTTATAGGGGTTGTTGTTATACAGTATATATACTGTATATATACTGTACAGTATACAGTATATACTGCATTACAATTCATTATAGGGGACGGCTTCACAGAGAACAGCTCGCAAGCGCCACCATGTGTATTTTCACGGCATTGCAGTATTTCAGCAAGCCGGAATAAAAAAGCTTAAATCCCTGCCGGAAAAGAACGCAATGCACTCTGGCAGAAAACGATCAGAAACCTGAATACACCCGAGTATACCCGAATTCGCGGGACTAGCCGAGCTCGAATAAAGTGTGTCGCCAGTGTAGTTAGTTCCCTGAAAGGGATAGGATTTCTTTATATGATTTGGTTTTTATTTCTTAAAAGTGACACTGTGTGAAATGCTATAACACTGATATGAATACACCGCTGAAGGTTAAATGTCTGAGTACCTCCTGCCTACACATGTTAAAGCTGCAGTACCTTACTTGGATGAAAATAAAGCAGCCAGAAGCCTGAGTTAAGCAACGTAATACTTTGTATGTTCCTGTTTGTTGTATAAATAACCCTAGAAGACTGTGTCGGGAAGAACTCAGACAGACGTCAGCGCTACAAAAGAGGGGCGTTTGTCACAATATATAAAAAACACACAAAGAAAAGAGACAAAGACAATCCCCTAAAGTAGCACTCTAAAGTATACTACCAAAATAGCCTAAATAGAGTTTGACAAAAAGACCCGAATGCTCCTTCAAGGCAAAAAATGAACAAGATTTTATTAAAGCAGCAAGACACACTAACTTAAAAACATAAAAAAACAGATGGCAGCTGAAAATATATAGGCAGTGAAATTTCAAAAGTAGATGCTTGTAGTTGAACCAAGAAGCTATGATGAGTCTAACTTATAAAAAAAATAAGGTAAGGGGGTGGCCATATGGGGTGCAACCCTTTTAATACCGGGCCAACCCCCCTCTCCCTCTACACCTTCCCTTCGTAATGGGTGACCTATGGCCCACTGGCCCTAATGGGGAGTGGGGCACTGCTGGCATCCTTAACGAACTCAGTCTCAGAGGGATAGTCCTGACGTGAAAGTCCATCAGAATTGCTGTTTTCACTACCATTTTTTGTGCTGAATAGTACACTCAAACTCTTGCAAGGCCACGCTCCACCTTAGCAACTTGGCATTCTCCCCTGATGCCCTCTGCAGCCAACTCAGTGGGTTGTAGTCTGTGAGGACCATGAAAGCCCTTCCATACAAATAGGGCTGGAGTTTTTTGAGTGCCCACACAATGGCCAAGCACTCTTTCTCAATGGTGGCATAGGCCACTTCTCTGGGGAGTAGTTTTCAGCTGAGGTACACCACAGGGTGCTCTCTACCGTCATCCCCCACTTGGCTCAACACAGCCCCAATGCCATAGTCCGAGGCATCAGTCTGTATAAGGAAATGTTTGGTATATTCTGGGGCAACCAGAATGGGGGCCCCAGCAAGCGCAGTTTTCAGTGCCTGGAAAGCAGTTTCACAGGCAGGAGTCCAGGTGATAAGCACAGGCAGTTGCCTGTTAGTCAAATCATGTACCTTAAATGATTCGTATAGGCGCCACAATTTCCTTAAATATAAACAGTGATATACAAATTTAAAATACAAATGTATATAGGATATTACCCGACCGGATACTTCTCAACCTTTCTAGGAAATTTGCTAAGATTTCCCACAGATGCAGTATTTCTTTGGGGTGAGAAGGGAGCGATCCAATCAGGAGCACCTCATGAATAATAAAAACATAAAAACAATAATAGTGTAGTATGTTAATATAATATTGGCTAGATACAAGTCTTGGCTCTTGAGGATATTCTACTTACAAGATGTAATAAAAAGTTGTGCTTTTATCTGACTCAGTCAGGAGATGTGTGTGTATTGGTCTTCTATTACAGGGTTGTTTGCATTCAAATCTCCATTCGGTTCATGCAAATGAAACAAAACAGATATAGCCCAGTAGTGCAGATGGTAAATACAAAGCGTTTATATATTTTGAGGAATAAGAATAGTACTCACACTAAGTACATTTGTATGTACATGTAAAGGTTTCTTTAGCAAATACTCTATTTGCGGCAGTGTTTTCTCCCAGTCTTCCTCCTATGGTAAAGTGTGTCGCCAGCGACGGCGTCTGATGTCACTTTCGCTTTCGCGGGTGGACCGCATCCGATGAATATTGCTGGCGACGCACTGGAGGAGATTCAGCCTGGGGGTTCTAGCGTCCGGCGTCTTCTCTTGGAGGCAGCTGCAGCTAGTTAGTTGGCTCTACGCGTTTCGCTGACACATGCAGCTTCGTCAGGAGCATAATGACGTCTATTGTTAGTGCCTTATATTTATATGAGATCCCCTAATTGGCTTCATATTAACTATGCAAATTAGCTCTCTTGCACATAAAAATTAACCCACAGGTTTGCCTATACATAGGCACACTAGACTCTGTGGTCCAAAACAATATAAAACATGTATTCAATTTTATTAACATTCAATTAGTTATCAAGACAAGAAAAAATGTATTAAAAAACCTCATTTAATAGTATAACTACCTACACTAAAAGAAATATTCAAAATAGTATTATAAATAAATAGGAAATAAAAACATAAATAATAAAGTACTTATGACATCATGAGTATGGGGGAGAGAGAAGGAAAAGGAGAAAGGTGCATCAGTGATTGATTAAATTAGTACAAACAGATCTAGACCACAATTAGGTTTAAAATATGCAGGGGTTAGTTTAAAACATTAATCTATAATTATTAAAATTCAATCCATTATTTGGATTTAGTATATAAATTAAGTTAAGTCATCCCTTACACATATTTAATAAGCAGTGAATTCATCATTTTTAAATACATAATCTTAAAAACTTCAAGTGATTGGTATAAAATGCATAAAGATAAAGAAAAATATAAAGAAAAAATGTAACTTCCATCAAAATAGTAGTGATACAGAAGGAATAATAAAAAGAGTAATAATAACAAAGAGTAACAATAAAAAGGCGTATACTAAAATGTGAAATATATATATAATAATTATGTATGTAAAAAGGGTAAAATCTCAAAATCTGAATTCAGACCGTTTGGAATCAGTGTATTAAGCTTATGAATCCAGTACATTTCTCTTTTGCTAAGATCCACCTCTCTACTACGTCCCCTCCAATGTTGTTTCACATTTTCTATTGCTATAAATCTTAAACTATCGGGGTTGGATTGGTGGTATTTAGTATAATGTTTTGAGACGCTGTGTGTTAAAATTCCCCTTCTTATATTGCTCAAATGCTCAAGGATGCGGGTACGTATTGGTCTAGATGTTTTCCCTACATATTGTAACCCGCAAGGGCATTGAAGTACATATATCACAAAGTCCGTATAGCAGTTTATATATTGTTTAATATTAAATGTTTCTTTGCTCTTATTACATGTAAAACTGTTTTTTTCCTTCATTTTATGTTGGCAAGCTTTGCATGATATGCATCCATAAAAGCCTGTCAGGGTTTTAAGCCAACTCTGGTTTTCCTCCTTTTTCTTTTTTAATGCGCTTGGCGCTATTAAACTTTTCATATTTTGTGCCTTTTTAAAAATCACTTTTGGGATCTCCGGTAAAATTTCACTTAAAATAGTATCTGATTTTAAAACATGCCAGTGCTTACGTAAAATTTTTCCTATATTTTTTGCTTCTTTGTTAAAAGTTGTTAAAAAAGCTGTATCATAACCATTATTATTTACAATTGAAGACTTATTTTTAGGTTCGAGTAGTTCTTTTCTTTCTAGATTCTTGGCCTTTTTAAATGCTGTGTCTAAAATCTCTTGGCTATATTTCTTCTCTATAAAGCGGTTTTCTAAAATTTTGCACTGGTCATCAAAAATGTGGTCTTCGGTGCAATTTCTACGAAGTCTCCTATATTGACCATAAGGGACTCCGTCCATCCACTGATGGTGGTGACAGCTTGATCTTAAAATGAAATTATTGCAGTCCACATTTTTAAAGTGTGTTTTAGTTTTTATTACTCCTCTTTCTATATAAATGTTTAAATCAAGATACTCTATAGATGATTCGCTTATCGTATGGGTGAATTTAAGATTAAAATTATTTATATTTAAATTTAAAATAAATTGTTCCAAACTTTGTCTATCTCCCTGCCAAATTAAAATGATGTCATCAATGTAGCGCCGCCACAGGACAAGGTTCCCCCCCAGCTCGTCCCCGGACCAGATGGTTTGGTCCTCCCAAAATCCCATAAAAAGATTTGCGTAGCTGGGGGCAAACCTCGTTCCCATGGCGGTGCCACATTTCTGGACATAAAAGATGTTATCAAATAAAAAGAAATTCTTTTCTAAAATGAATTTAATACCATCCAGGAGAAATTGAGTTTGTAAATCATGTATATCCGGATCATTTTTGAGGAAATACTCAATTGCTTGCAATCCTAAGTGATGAGCAATAGACGTATATAAGGAACTGACATCAATAGTGGCCAACAAATAATCTTCCTTCCATACAACCGTTTCCAGAATTTTTATAATGTCAGTGGTATCTTTCAGGTATGAAGTTATATTTTTTACATACTCCTGAAGGAAATTATCAATATAAGCTGATAAATTTGCTGTAAGTGAATTTATTCCAGAAATTATCGGCCTACCTGGTGGATCTTTGAGACATTTGTGGATTTTAGGTAGAATATATAAAATTGGAATTTGTGGGGTTTTGTTATATAGGAATTTATATTCCGATTCTGTCAGAATACCTGTATCTCTTCCTCTTTCCAACAGAATATTTAACTCCTTGTTTAATTTTTCTGTTGGATTTTTCCTCAAAATTTCGTATGTGTCTTCATCGCCTAATAGGCGGTAAATTTCTTTAACATAATTATCTCTGTTCATTATTACTGTACCCCCGCCTTTGTCGGCTTGTTTTATAACTATATTCTCATTTTTAGTAATTTCTTCTAGAGCCTTCCTTTCATCTTTATTAAGATTGTTTTTTGTTGTAAATTTTGTTTGTTTCGACAGTTTTTCAAAGTCTTTCACAATGAGATCATAAAATACCTCTAAATGTTTTCCTTTGTAATAAGTAGGGTAGAATGTTGACTTGCTTTTTAATGTTGTATGTTTGAATTTACTCTCGTCAGGTTCTTTTATGGGATTAACGGTATGTAATCGTGATTCCACATTTTTGCTCTGAAAGAATCTTTTAACAGTTAATTTGCGTAAAAAACGATTTGCATCCAAAAAAAGTTCAAAATTGCTTGGTCCTACAGTTGGTGCGAAAGAGAGTCCTTTTGAAATTAAATTTTGTTGGGGTACAGTTAGTTCAAATGTGCTTAGATTAAAAATGTTTTTTGTTTCTCTATCATTTATTTTGGTTATTCTTTCCCTTTTCCTTTTTCTTCCTCGTTTCCCTCTCTGGTGGTTTCTCTTTTGTGGTATACCTTTGGGTCCCTCCTTTCTTTCGGAGGGGTATATGAGTTTGGTATCTCCCAGACACTGGGAGTTGTGTCTATGTCTAAAAAAGCTTTGGGTCCAGTCGCTCCAATAGGTGATCTAGACCTGCTCGTTCTCTGTTGTCTATCTAGATGGTATCTGTCCCTTTCTCTTCTCCTTTCTTCCCTTTCCTTCTTCATCTCATTTTCTCTTCTTATTTCCCTCTCTCTTTGATATGCTTTATCTTTTTGTTCTTTTTCTCTTTGTTCTAATTCTCTCTGCTCTCTATGATAGGCAAAATCCCTATCTCTCTGTTGCTCTCTATGTCTGTGAATGTCTCTATCTCTGATAGCTTTTTCTTTTTCTTCCCGAATTCTGAGTTCCTTTTCTCTCTGTCTTTCCCTCTCTCTCTGTCCCTCTCGCTGGCGACACACTTTACCATAGGAGGAAGACTGGGAGAAAACACTGCCGCAAATAGAGTATTTGCTAAAGAAACCTTTACATGTACATACAAATGTACTTAGTGTGAGTACTATTCTTATTCCTCAAAATATATAAACGCTTTGTATTTACCATCTGCACTACTGGGCTATATCTGTTTTGTTTCATTTGCATGAACCGAATGGAGATTTGAATGCAAACAACCCTGTAATAGAAGACCAATACACACACATCTCCTGACTGAGTCAGATAAAAGCACAACTTTTTATTACATCTTGTAAGTAGAATATCCTCAAGAGCCAAGACTTGTATCTAGCCAATATTATATTAACATACTACACTATTATTGTTTTTTATGTTTTTATTATTCATGAGGTGCTTCTGATTGGATCGCTCCCTTCTCACCCCAAAGAAATACTGTTAGTCAAATCAGTCAGGGGTTTGGCCACGGCGCTGTACTGTGGGACAAACTTCCTATAGTACCCTGCGGTGCCCAAAAATGCCATGACTTGTTTCTTGGTTTTTGGAACAGGCCACTGAACTATGGCTTCTACCTTGGCTGGCTCTGGTTTGAGGTGCCCTCCCCCCACCCTGTGCCCTAAGTACAGGACCTCTGCCATCTCTACCATACACAGTGGGTTTCAAGGTAAGCCCAGCCTCCCTGATCCTATCCAGCACCACAGTTACATGTCCGAAGTGTGAGTCCCAGGAATTACTGAAGATAGTAATGTCATCTAAGTAAGCCCTTGCATAGCTCTGCATCCCTTCCAGTAACCTATTTACCAGGCGTTGGAAGGTAGTCGGGGCATTCTTCATCCCAAATGGCATCACCAAAAACTCATAGAGACCACTTGGAGTGATGAATGCTGACTTCTCCCTAGCCTCCAGGGTCAGGGGGATTTGCCAATAGCCTTTGCTCAAATCCATAGTGGTCAGATTCTTTGCCCCCCACGAGTTCATCCAGTAACTCATCCATGCGGGGCATGGGGTAGGCATCTGACACCGTCCCAGCATTGAGCAAGCGGTAGTCCCCACAAAACCGGGTGGTCTTGTCCTTCTTAGGGACTAGAACTACTGGGCTTGCCCAAGGACTCTGGGATGGAGTAATTACCCCTAGGGTCAGCATCTCCTCTATCTCCCTTTCCATACTGGTCTTGACCTCTGCTGATACTCTATAAGCGTGCTTATGCAGTGGCTGCAGATCCCCTGTGTGCACTGGGTGTTTTGTGAGATGTGTGGTCCCTGGCATGTCAGTGAAAAGGGCCCTACACTTAGCTAGCATGTCCCTGGCTTCTACCTGCTGCCTAGGTGGAGGAATAGGTGACAGTGCTCCTATTCAATGCTCACAGGAAACATCCATGCAATGCAAACAATGAAGTAATTCCAAAACACACAGCTTTGTATTTGTATGTCCTTATCACTAATAACCCTTGAAGCCACTCTTTGTGGACTCCCACTAAACGTCATCACAGGAGGCGGGAACTGGGGGTATTTAAATTTTATGTGTATTGTGTATACCATACTCTTTGACAAAGGCCCTTTGCGGCTGAAACGCGTCAGCGTTTGTCTGTTGCTGTTTTTTATGTGCCATTAAATATTTTGTACCCAGCATATTGCAAATTTGGTCCCACGAATTTTTTCTAAGGCAGCTGCACCGCCATCCAAGAAACTTTTGCATTGAATACCTGCTGCCTAGCACTCAACTGTACCCCTATCTCTACCTGCTCCACAGTGTTTCCCTGTCTAGCTTCCCCTAGGAGATCAGGCAGAGCATTGCTCGCCAGATCCTCCAGCAGTGGGCTACAAATGGCCATTACTGCTCCCATACTCGGTGCTCTGTATTCTTTCAGCATATTGACGTGATATGTCTTATGCATGGGATAGGCATCTGACACCGTCTCAGCGTTGAGTAAGCGGTAATCCACACAAAACCGGGTGGTCTTGTCCTTCTTGGGGACTAGGACTACCGGACTTGCCCAAGGGCTCTTGGATGGGGTAACTACCCCTAGGGTCAGCATCTCCTCTATCTCCCTCTCCATACTGGTCTTGACCTCTGCTGACACTCTATAAGCGTGCTTATGCAGAGGTCGCAGGTGCCCTGTGTCCACTGGGTGTTCTGTGAGATGGGTTTCCCCTGGCATGTCAGTGAAGAGAGCCCTATACTTAGCTAGCATGTCCCTGGCTTCTCCCTTCTGCCTAGCACTTAACTGTGCCCCTATCTCCACCTGTTCTACAGTGTTTCCCTGCCTAGCCTCCCCTAGGAGATCAGGCAAAGCATTACTTGCCGGATCTTCCAGCTGTGGGCTACAAATTGCCATCACTGCTCCCATACTCGGTGCTCTGTACTCCTTTAACATATTAATGTGATATGTCTTATGCCTCTCTGGCTCTACCTGTACAACGTAGTTGTACTCATTCACCTTTCGGATAACCGGGTACGGTCCCGACCAGGCAGCCATCAACTTGTTCTCCCGAGTGGGTTTGAGAATAAGCACCTGTTGTCCTGGGATGAATTCCCTGCTACTGGCATTCCGGTCATACCATTGCTTTTGCTTGGTCTGAGCGGCCCTGAGGTGGTCCTGGGCCACCCCCATGAGCATCTCTAACCGGTCTCGGAGATCTACCACATACTGGATCACTGAAGCATCAGTAGCAGTAGCCTCCCCTTTCCATCCCTCATGGAATAGGTCCAGAGGTCCACGTACCCTGCGGCCATATAGTAGCTTGAAGGGGGAGAAGCCTGTAGATTCCTGCGGTACCTCTCGGTAGGCAAACAGCAAGTGCTGTAAATGAATCTCCCAGTCTTTCCCCTCCGCCTCTTTAAAGATCCGAAGCATCTGCTTCAGGGTACCGTTAAACCTCTCACATAATCCGTTTATCTGGGGATGGTAAGGGGTAGTGCGCCGGTGCTGTACACTGCATGCATCCCAGAGACAATGTAACAGTTCACTCATGAACTGCGACCCCTGATTGGTTAGGATCTCACTAGGGAAACCTACCCTAGAAAAAATGTTCAGCAAAGCTGCTGCCACTGTCTTGGCATCTATGGTGCCAAGCGCTACTGCCTCAGGGTACCGGGTGGCAAAATCCACCACCGTGAGGATGTAGCGCTTCCCTGACCTGCTAGGAATCATGAGGGGTCCTACAAGATCCATTGCTACCTTCTGGAAGGGTCCCCTATTATCGGTAGGGGTTTCAGGGGTGCCTTCACACGTTCGCCCGCCTTACCCACTCGCTGGCAGGTATCACAAGAGTGGCAGAAATTGCCCACATCTCGAGATGCCCCCGGCCAGTAATAATGCTGTAATAACCGGGCTCGCGTTCTGTTGACCCCCTGATGTCCCGCTAATGGAATAGAGTGAGCTACCCGTAACAGTTGCTGTCGGTACCCCTGGGGCACTACTAGCTGTCGCTTACCGGTCAATCCCTCCTCTATCCCTGGGTTCCCTTCTTCTCTATACAGGAGTCCCTTATACCATAGGCAGTGCTCAGTGCCTTCCCCTGCCTGAGATTTGGATGCCCGAAGTCTCTCACATCAATCCCGACGCTGTCGCCAGTTAATTATACGCTTGTCATGGTAACTTATGACAAGATATAACAAACACCAAATATCTGGGTTGAACTGAACGAGGCATAGATATAATAAAATATATTTATTCCTTAAAAAGGTGAACACAGCAATATAGTACAATTAACAGGCAAGAAGGTAACACTTACTTAGGGTTGGGGAATGGAGAAGTATCAGCTAGCAATTCTCCAGCAATCCGGTGACATTCAAGGTGAAATCAGAAGAACAAGAACTGTAGGGTTGACACAGTTTATATACCTTTGTAACCCTATTCTTAACATTGAATACAGACTATTGGTGAACAATTATCTGTATCCAATCCCTAACATGGAAACACAGTTTAAGCCATGCCCCCCAGCTAGTTAGCCCATGCGTACTGGGACTCTGAGGGTCTTATTTCTGTAGCCCGATAATTAAATCAGGGGCGACGACCAGTCTACCAGATGAAGTATCTGGCAGGATCTTCATTGTTTGTAGGTGTAGATATAACACTTACAAACCACTCCAGTTTGATGCTTCTCCGCCCTCAGGTAAACAGTTAGAGTGGCAGAGTCTTTTGATCAGTACTTGGTTCCTACACTTTGGGTCGCCCCCCTGACCATTTGCATTCTTTTGTGTGGTGCAGACACTGACATTATAATGAAACATGGGAACAGGGGAACATACATTTTCCTGACATGACAAGGTGTAAGCCACACTCCTGGACCGCAGTCCAGTTAACCCCTTGCCTCCCTGGTGATGTCAGTGGGTGGCCATATGGGGTGCAACCCCTTTAACACCGGGCCAACCCCCCTCTACCTCTACACACACACAGACACACAGACACACAGACACACAGACACACACACTGGGTGGGTATTGATTGGAAGGGTGGTGGCCCACCTGTTCATCCAGGCCTTGTTATCCACATGCCAGCTGCAGGCTGAGGGTCAGGCAGCAAGGCGGGGGGGGGGGTCGGGCAGCGAATCGGGGGGTCGGGCAGCCAGGCGGGGAGGTCGGCCACACCAACCTCTCCATGAGGAACGTGGCTGGGAGGAACGTGGCCAGAGGAACATGCCACCTCCCCCCCCTATGTGCGCGTGCGTTTGCGCATGCGCAGGCTGCAGCCATGGCAATGGGAGAGCTGCCAGCCTGCTTCCCCGCTCCCATTACCTGTGCGTGTGCAAAAGGAGCGTGGGATGGAGGGCAAGCGCCTGGGCAGAAGCCGCGGGACCCCCACCAGCCTAACTCCCGTCCCCTCCTTTCACATGCGCAGGCTGCAGCCAGAGCTGCCAGCCTGCTTCCCCGCTCCCATTACCAGAGCATAATGATACCTTGATAAAGTACTCTTTGTACGAAACGCGTAGGTGCGTTTATCTAGTCCCTTTTTCCACTGTATGTCAAGCTTGCAATAAACTATCCCCTTTTTTTGTCAATTTTGGAGTGGCCTGGCCTTTTTTCCTCTCTGGATACCGGAAGAAGGATTTCCATTTGCTGTGCTTCATCTACACCTCTATCTCCCCGCTCCCATTACCTGCGCGTGTGCAAAAGGAGCGTCGGACGGAGGGCAAGCGCCTGGGCAGCAGCCGCGGGACCCCCCCCCAGCCTACCTCCCGCCCCCCTGCTTTCGCGTGCGCATGTGCAGGCTGCAGCCAGAGCTGCCAGCCTGCTTCCCCGCTCACATTACCAGAGCGTGGGATGGA
>NC_134484.1:292449915-292455967 GCF_040206685.1 Ascaphus truei
ATATATATATATATATATATATATATATATATATATATATATATATATATAAATGTAAATACAACTGTATGCTCATCTGCATGTCTTAGGCAGGTCTGCAACCCCGCCTTTCACCATTATCACCCAGCACACAGCACTTCCACTGAAGAAAGGGATTCTGGAAAATGACATGCAAATGAGCACACAGTGCCACTTTTTGCTTCAAAAAACATTTTTAATATGGTTCCCTATAGGCTTAAGCTTGCTGCATGGTCACAACCTTGAGCACAGCCAGGGTTAAGGTGATAGCCAGAAAACCCACCACAGGCAGCTGTTTTGACCTTAATGGGTCTCATCAGTGTGGGGTTGGTTAACTGGGTATGCAAAGAAGCTAAAGGATGGGGTTTACCATACTGAGTTAAGTTATGGTGAGTAAAAAAAGTGACAAAAACCCTCCACAGCAAAGCAAATATGCAAATACAACTGTATGCTCATCTGCATGTATTAGGCAGGTCTGCAACCCCGCCTTTCACCATTATCACCCAGCACCCAGCACTTCCACTGCAGCAAGGGATTCTGGAAAATGACATGCAAATGAGCACACAGTACCACTTTTTGCTTCAAAAACCATTTTTAACATGTTCCCTATAGCCTTAAGCTTGCTGCATGGTCACAGCCAGGGTTAAGGTGCATAGCCAGAAAACCCACCCACAGACAGCTTTTTTTTTTTTTTTCCCGAGAGGGTTGCACCCTCTCGCTCATCGGGTCCCAAACCACTTCAGTGGTTCGGGAGCATACCTTTGGACTGTACAACCGAAGTCAGACCCGCCCTCAGAACACAGTTTCCCTGAAGGTTTCAGCCCGAAAGCCTAGGTCTCCAGGGACATTGATGCCTTCCTCCGTTAGGATTCAGGACATCCGTCTCTTCCTCCCTCTGGCCCGAGGCCCGCAAGGGAGTTCGCATCATCTCCCCTCTTTCGAGGGTTGTGCGGGTGCACCCCAGCCCCGAAGGGCTGGTTGTTCGAATGCCATCCCCCCTTAGCCCGAAGGCTCAGGGGTTCTGTGGTCCAGGGTCTGGACACCACCTCTCAACGAGCTAGAGGGCCAAATGCTTGCCACAGACCTTTCCTACTGAAACCCCAGATAGGATAGTACTGCATTTGGTCATAGCTGTGCAGGTCGAGAGGAGCACTCATATCGCCTTGATCTAAGCCAAAGGGCCAAGGCACCCACAGACAGCTTTTTTTTTTTTTTTTATTTATCACATTTTTTTAAGTTTACAGACTTTCTTGGAAACCAAATAAACACACCATAATGACAACAGCCACATAACATTATCAAAACACCAAACCATAATATATCTACATTTTCTTCTCCTTCCTTTCCCCACGGAATACTACTTTTCAAACACAAATACACACACTTTCATCCCATTCAGGCCATTCTTCCTTCCCAGCCATCCCTCCCTTCCATACATTTCCGTAATGCTTTTCCCCCACGGCGCCCGCCGTGAAGGGGAGCACCGGCCCACCTCTTCTCTCCGGTAACTCCACGTAAAAGGACCCAGACAGTACTCTAGTACTTCTAAAAACCTAGAACTTCTCATAAATACGCTCTTTCCCTTTTCGTAAAAGCAAACGCATTCGCTCACTTCCATCCCCACTCACACATCTCAAAGCAGTAGCTTCTAACACTTTTTCTATAACCTCCTCAATTATCATCCCCAAGGATATTTCACATAAACTTGCGATGTACATACCCCTTTTGCCTTACGAACTGACAAAAACATACTTCATATTCACACAAGTTACACTAGTTGACTCTTTTAACACTTAACCATCTTGTGCCAGCTATTCACTTTCCACAATGCATCACTTTCCATTTTCCCCAAACTTTTCTGATCCAACAAGTAGTATGTATACATTTTACTTAAAATAATTCTAGTACATGCTTTCACATCTAACAATTCATTATTGAATATCATCATACTTCTCACCATCCACACAACCTCTTTTACACAATTTATTATTTTCCATAGTACCCAACCTTTTTCCCCTTTTAACTCACTTAACCCATAAAGCATCATATTGAACTCCAACATATGGATTCCTCCTAGATCTCTAATTAGCTTTGCTAGGTTTCTCCACACAGCCCTAACAAAAGAACAGTTCCAATATAAATGTACTATGTCTTCTACGCCACCACATCCTTCCCTTGGACACCTATCCGACACTGTCATACGTCGTCTTTTTTGAAAGACTCGGACTGGCAGACAATTGTGCACAGCCATCCAAGCAATATCTTTTTGAATATTAGATAGACCCTTGAAATCTATGTTCTTCCACATACGTTTTAGTTGAGAAATATTCAGATTCCCACAGCATTCATAACTGTCTCTCCCCAGAATCACAGCCCTTATTTTCCTGTGATCTTCCCATAAGCACTTTTCTACATCCCTTAAAATAAAACTTCTTATGAAATGTTCGATGACCCTATAGTTATCTGGGGTCACAAAACAGAGTGGCCTCTTCAAATCTGTTCTGTACAGTCCCAGCCTCCTTAACATACCCCCAGCCGCATACCTTGCTAAACAGGCCGCCTTTGTATCTTCACTCTGAATTCTCTTTATACAAAGCTGAGCATACTTTGGTCCCCTAGGTAACCTCTATCCTGGGGGCCCCTTTTCCACCTTTCCCTTTTTCCTTCCATACGATTTCTCTATTTAATCTCTCATTTTTTGACCCCCACAGGAATATAAACAAAAAATGAGTAATTCTCCTGATCCACTTTGCCGCAGGGGGAAACACCAGCCCTATATGCAGTAAAATTGGCACCAACACCGCTTTTGTAACCAAAATCTTCCCTTCCATAGAAAGCTTTCTTAGGGTCCAAAAATGAATTTTTTTATTTATTCTTTCCCCAACCTTTACCCAATTTATCTCCCCTGTAAAGTCCTCATCGAAATAAACCCCTAACAGCCTTAACTGTTCCCCTTCCACCGGGATCCCACATTTTTCCAACTCATTCCAAGCCCCAAAGGCCTTACAGGCACTTTTCCCCCAATTCACTCTCAGCCCTGAAGCGTGACTAAAAGTGTCAATATGTAACTGTGCTCTATGAAGAGCCCCCTGAGTAGTGCACACCAGGGTTAGGTCGTCCATGTATCCTAGGACTTTAATGTTTCTTCCCCCACTCCCTGGGATTTCAACCCCTCTCACCACCTTCTCCGCTCTAATAATCTGCAACAAAGGCTCTATAGCGCAAATAAACGCCAGCGGGAACAGGGGACACCCCTGCCTTACCCCTGATTTCACCCAAATTCTCTCAGTAAAACAGCCATTTACTAAAACTCTACTGTTAATTCCTTTACATAAACTTCCTATCCACCTAACGATTTCCAGGACTTTAAACAAAAAGTCATGAGACAAAAGGTCATAAGCCTTCTCAAAATCAATATTTGCAATAACTAGCGGCTGTTTCCGTTCCAAACAATACCAAATTAAATCTCTCAGGAGAATTAAATTCCCTACCATCTGTCTCCCTGGTACACCACACACCTGCTCTTCTTCCACCAATTTGCATAAAAAATGTTTCAGTCTTTGCATTATCACTTTTGCCACAATTTTATAATCTGAATTCAGCAGGGTTATGGGACGCCAGTTTTTAAGATCTCTTTTGTCCCCCTTTTTTTTGAATATTAGTGCAATTATACCTTCTTTGAAGGATTCCGGTGTTTCTCTTAACTTCAAAATTGTGATGCATAACTTAAATACCTCTTCTCCAATTATGTCCCACATATAGGAGTAAAACTCATGTGGTAACCCATCCTTGCCCGGTGATTTCCCTTTCCTTCTTTCCTGGAACCAGGGTCACGAATGATGTATGATTAGTTCCAGTAAGCTCAACTCATGTCCTCCCTCTTTCAAAGCATGACAAGTCCTTAATGTCTTTCTTAATTTTATTGCTGGATTAGAAAACACAGGAACTTGTAGGTGTAATGTAGGCAGAGAGTGCTTCTCTATGTGGGATGCTCCTATGGGGTTAGACTATGGTAAGAGAGAAAGGCCTTACCAGGGGTGGATGCAGACAGGTCTGTACTCACTGTAATCTAGGGTGGAAAAGAAAGTGAGGGGCAGGGGTCACACTAAAGGTTGAGTGGGACTGCACTAACTGTCAGCAAAAGACAGGGGAGAACATGGGAAAGTCCATTAACTGGGAGGACTGGAGAAGCTGCAGTAGCAGTTCACTGATTATGTGCTCAGAGGCAAAAAATGCAACATTGTTGCATGTTACACAGGCACAGTGTGTGTATGTGGAGCCAATGCCTGCAGCTGAACTTAAGGAGCTGACAAGCAGAAGGGGGGTCGGGCAGGAATGTGATTCTTGTTCCATGACACTCCCCGTCTGGTATCTGGAGATACCACTATATAACTGGAATATGTGGAACATATGTGCAATGCATAACAAAGATAACATCACATTCTCAAACAATGCAAGAGTCCATGTCCACATAGCGATGTGACACCGGCCGGTATCACTGGTATCAAGGTCCCTTGGCCAAGGTTCTTTGGCAAAGGATGCAGGGTGGATGCACAGCTCCAGGTTTGCTGGTTGCACCACAATGTCTTTGTATAAAAGTCTCTGGCACTGTTTCCTTTTAGTCTTGTGAGAGAACAGTCCTTTTGCCTCTGTAGTTTCACCCACAGAGTGTATCCCCTTGTAGGTATACCAGCCGTGGCAGCCTGTTGCTCTATCACCTGGCGTTTGGCAGAAGGAGAGGGCTTTTGGCTCCTTGTGGGAGCGGATTACTGTCCCTGGAAAACTGGTTGTCGAATGTAATCCAATAAAGGGGGCGTCGTTCAGGGAGACTCCCTGAAGCTGAGCGCTGGGGTTGAAAATTACCCGGATTTGATCGGGTTCCTGAGGGTGGTAGGCCCCAGGTGATTGGAGGTACCGACATTCTTTGCCTTCCTCCATTAGAGGTGCTGGCTTTGCGTGGCCGGTAAAGAATATCTTCTGGATGAAGACCACAAAGTTGTTTTTGGTCTCTGGTTCCCTTTGTGGGCCGCAGAGGTGCGAGGTGAACCTAGAGATGGCATGTTCTCCATTGTTTGGGAAGCGCCTCCTTGGTGAACGGAATGGTAGCGGAGTCACCCGACTGCTTAGTCCGTCTTTAGAGAGCTCCTTGACAGTTAACCTCGGGAATCCTCTATCTTCCCTCGAGGGTGTTTGTTTGTCATCGTTCCTTGTTGTCTGGAACGCTGTGCACCGTAGTTCATCGGTACATTTCTCTTGCACGAGAACATCTCCGCGTAGTTTGGTGAAACGCTTTTGTGTTTCTTTGTTGACTGCCATCGGGAGGTTGTTTTCTCCCTGGACATGACAAAGAACAGTCTCTTTTGTCCTTGTAAATCCTTTTGGGAAATGTCTCTGCAACTGTCCCCTTTTACGTGTTTGAACGAACAGTCCTTTTGACACTGTGGCTTCGCCTGTGGGGCGCAATCTTTTGCGGCTATGCCAGCCGTGGCAATTGGTTGCTCTGTTGCTTGATACTCTGTGGAGAGGAACAACTGTACGTCTTAATTGTGCCCTTGCTCGCGGGAGTATTGTCTGATTGTTTGTTGTTTTTAGGACGATCCCTTTATCGGTCACCTTTGGGAGGTTACTCTCTTCCTTCGGTGGAGTCGACTCATCATCCTTGGCTGTCTGGACTGCTGAGCATCCTAAGCCATTGTCGCATCCCATCGGCGTGAGGATGTCTTTGTTGGTCTCAGGGGTATGACCTTGTCTTTCCTCTTCACTTGGCCCTTCGGTCACTTGGAGATGGCCAAGACATGGTTCAGAGAGAGATGTGTGTCCACATTCTGTCACCTCCGTTCTGCGGGCATCAACGTAGTCTTGCCCGTGCTCTCTGTTAGTGCACGAGTTGCCCACTATCACCCATCCTAGGTCGAGTCTTTGGGCGTATGGCGCGTTGTGGGGTCCGTTGTGCTGTTTACGGACTTTATGTACCCTCATGATGTCCCTACCGAGCAGCAGCAGGATCTTGGCGTCTTGTTCCACCGGCCGGATG